>NC_056523.1:197487871-197488555 GCF_019175285.1 Sceloporus undulatus
GTACAAGTCAACCTCATGTATAAGTTGAGGGAAGGTTTCAGGGTCAAAATCCTGGGTTTTGATAAGACCCATGGACAAGTCGAGGGTAAAACTAAGGAAGGCTGGAAAGGGAGAAATACCACTTCTGTCCCTCCTTCTCCTTCTCTGGACCTCTCCCAATCAATTCCTAGGTGCTGGAGGAAAGGTTTTAACATTGGAATGAGAAAGGAAGCAAGTGGATTTAAATGGAGAGTTGTTTCCATAGGATGGTAGGTCTTGAAAAATGGACTGGAGAGATGGTTTTAAATGGAGAGGGTTGTTTTTTTTTTAATAGAAAGCCAGGACTTGTAAAAGGGACCAGAGAGAGAAACAAGTGGATTTAAATGGAGAGGTTTTTCCATGGGAAGTCAGGTCTTGCAAAAGGGAGCAGAGAAAGAAGCAAGTGGATTTAAATTGAGAGGATTTTCCATGGGAAGCCAGGTCTTGCAAAAGGGAGTGGAAAGAGAAGCAAGCGGATTTAAATTGAGGGGTTTTTCTATGGGAAGCCCGGTCTTGCAAAAGGGAGCAGAGAAAGAAGCAAGTGGATTTAAATTGAGAGGATTTTCCATGGGAAGCCAGGTCTTGCAAAAGGGAGTGGAAAGAGAAGCAAGCGGATTTAAATTGAGGGGTTTTTCTATGGGAAGCCCGGTCTTGCAAAAGGGAGCA
>NC_056523.1:197488565-197507996 GCF_019175285.1 Sceloporus undulatus
AAGAAAGAAGCAAGTGGATTTAAATGGAGAGGTTTTTCCAATAGAAAGCAAAGGCTTGCAAAACGGAACAAGAGAGAAGTGAATATAAATAGGGAAAAATGGAACAGAGAGAGACGCAAGTGCTTTCAAATGGGGAGTTTTTTTCTTATAGGAAACAAGGCTTACAAAAGGGACTGGAGGGGGGGAGGAATTGGTGTTCAATGGAGATTGGGCATCAGGCTTGCTTGCTTTAGGACTTTTCTAAGCACTACTGATGTATTGACCCTTATATAAGTCTACCCAAGATTTTATGGGCAATTTTGGGGCATAAATTCCTCAACTTACAGTTGAGAATATATGGTACTGTATTTTAACTCTTCTTTTAAAAAAGGAACTATCCCCTAGTGAAAGCCAAGAATGTAATCTGTCCTAGAAGCACTGATCTCCTCTACTCTCTTGTTTGAACACAAATAGTTAGGACTGCAGGAATTTTGTAAGTACTTTGGCATCATTTTCCTTTGTTCTTCACAACCTTTGTTACATGCCCCTAGGCTTTACCCTCAAGTTATCCATGGGTCATATCAAAATCCATAATTTTGGCCCCCAAACCTTCCCTTGATTTATATATGAGGTTGACTTATAGTCAAGTATACATGGTAGGTAGCCTGCTACTCTGGGTAGGGTCAAGGATGCTGCTCTGTTGCTGGTGTTGAAGTAATGGTCAACTTCCAATTTAGTCATGTTCCATGCATGGAACAGAGGGAGTAGGAGCCAGTGAGGTGTTGTGTTTTGAGTGTTGGACTGGGAGTTTGGGTGACCAGACACAGAAACTCATTACATTCTTTCAGCCTTACAAGAAGACAACAGTAAAAGCCCTCTGTACAAATCTTGCCAGCCAAACCCCATAACAGGGTCATCATAAGTAGAGACAGCAACAGCAACAACAACAGCAGCAGCAGCAAGAAGTGTAGGCAGCAAAATGACTTGGGACAGCACCAGGAATGAATACTGAAAGCAGTTGTGTGAGAGGAAAAAGGACACTCTCCTGGCCCAAACTGAGGCAATTTGCTGGTCATGTCCTTTGGGATGTGTCCAGAAACAGCCAACCTTTTGCCTACCATCATAATCAATTAAAGGCACTCTGATTAAATGCAGTTGTAGTGTTTTAAACATAATTGCATGTGTATGTATGTGTTCAAAATGTCTGTAGTCTTATGGAGACTCCATTAATTTCATAGGATATTCTTAGGTAATGAATACTTTGGGTAGTTTTGCCAGTTCCTTCCTCTGAAATATAGCCTACAGCACTTGGTATTCATTGGTAGTCTCCCATCCAAGTGCCAACAAGCGCTAACCCTCCTTAGCTTCTAGGATCTGACAGGATCTGGTGCGTTAAGGGTATTTAGGCCCTAAACTTCGGGGGGATACAGACAGGCAGAAAGGGGCGGCGAGACACCACCTCGTTCTGCCCCAGATAGAGGCTGCAGCTGACAAATGCTGCAGCCTCCACAAGGCCTAAAAAGAACCTGCTCCTGGCAAGTTCTTTTTGTGCCAGGCTCCAGGTGTCATTGGTACCCTCGTGCATAACAATGACATCCGCACGGCATGGTGCTGTTTGGGCACATCACCACGTGGACATCATCGTTGTGTGTCCCGTATGAACGGGTGTGCGCAATCATGGTGCCTGCATGCCGATTGTAGGGCTGGACACATGTGGACGCTCAGCCCTATAAAACCCTAATTTCGGCCCCAGACCAGCGCAAAGTGCCAGTCTGTACAGGGCCTAAATTAACAATAAGATAAATTAGAATTGCAATCCTAACCCTGTAACACTAGTCATTTAAAGGAGCTGTGGTTGTCTATGGAATACTAGGATTACTCTCTCTTTAGGAATCCACAAGTGTCCCCCACTTAGATAGATGAAGTATGAGTATTCCCTTTTGTTGCTTTTGATTAGCCTCAACACAAAACTTTTCCTTCTTTTTTCCCCACTTGGATTTTTTATGACTTAATCTCTGCTCAGAAAGCTAACCACATGAATTAACAGTGTCATGTGGTGGTAAAAAAAGGCCAATGCAATTCTAGGCTAAATCAACAGGAGCATGTTGTCCAGATCAAAGGAAGCAGTAGTGCTAATCTATTTTGCTTTGGTCAGGTCTCATCTGGAATTATGTGTCCAGTTCTGGGTACCACCATTCAAAAAAGGTATTGACAAACTGAAGCATGTTTTGAGGAAGGCAACCAGAATCATTAAAGGTCTGGAAACCAGGCCTTATGAGGAACAACTTAGGATGTTCATGTTGGGTATGTTTAGACTTGAAAAGATAAGACTGAAGGAGACATCATAGCTATTTTTAAATATCTGGATGTCATATAGAAGATGAAGAAAGTTTGTTTTCTGCTGCTCCAGAGATTACAGTCCAAACCAACAGATTCCAATTACAAGAAAAGAGATTCCACCTGAACATTAAGAATCTATTTACTGCTAAGAGGTGTTTGACAGTGGAATAGACTGCCTTTGGAAAATCTGGATTCTCCTTCTTTGCAGATCTTTAAACAGACTGGATGGGCTTCTTTCAGGAGTGCTGTAGTTGTGTATTTCTGCATGGTGAGGGTTGGACAAGTGGGCCCTTGTGACCTCTTCCAACTCTAACATGCTATTCTATTATTCTGTCATGTCTGGGCTAGTTAGTTAGGCTCAGCACACATGGGCCAAAAGCAGCATGGTGCTAGGGTTCCGGAGCACGCAACAACTGCACGCTTCAGAACCCTAGTCCATACACACTGTGTCATCATGGCTGCCGCCATGATAACGTTGCCGCCATGCAGCATCCGGACGTCACTTCCAGGAAGTGGCATCATGGTGACACCCTTTCCCCTTAAAGGTGCCACAAAAAAGAAGCTGCTTAGTTTGTTATTATTTAGGGTTTTTTAAAGTTAATTTTTGATGTAATGAACAAAAACATAGGAAGCTCCCTGTTTCTCATTGTTAATCCATTTAATTCTAAAATGAACAAAAGTGATCTACCTCACAGCAGACGTACAAGAAAATGTTGCTTCCTGCTCATAAGGCATCACAACCAATTCACTGGCTTTGAGATGGAGTATAAGTCTGACTTCATATTCATGCTAAATATGTCTATAATTGTACCTTAATTGGATAAATGGACCATTTGCTCCATTCACGCATGCAAAATAAAGACTAAAATATATTCCTGACATCATGAGTAGAACATCCTATACCCCCTTCAAATAGATATAAGGACATATGGAGACTTGTGCTACCATACCATGTTGCTACTGTGGTGTGGGTGTGTGGGTATGCGCATGCACATGCAGTTGCATGTGCGAAGGGGGTCAGAGGCTGATAAACTTATTCATGTGGAATAGTGGAGGGGTTAGAAGCTTGAAAAGTGACTTTTTAAGAAGCAGAATTCAAGATATAGCCGTGTTAGTCTGTAGAATCAGTATGTAGAGACATCGTGTAGCACCTCTGAGCACCTTTTTAAGAAGCAATTTGTTTTCTTTGCTTGTTGCAGTATTGGAGACAAAGTAATTTGTTATAATTACTGGTTATACTTTTCATGACATTTCCTATTAGTTACGTTCTAGAAAAAAATACATCCGGCAACTAGAGAATGGCTTGAAATTTGAAAAATTCCCCCTCTCTAATGTAACATAATTATGCCCTCATTACCAAAGGTGGGCGACTCATTCCAGTTAATTGTGTTCTCTTACTTGTTACTTCATAGTTCTAATGGAGGGAACTATCTTGTCTTTCAGGCCACAAAACATCTTGAGTGGTCCTATGTACATACTTTGTGCCCTGCCTGCCTTCAGATCTCATTGGCTCCTGGGCTCATCCAAATGATGAGCACTGGAAATGAATGCCACACTAGCGCCAGTTGTATCTTGTGCCTTTCTCTGTTTATCTTCAATGTTCAGATATTCTTGGCCATGACAGCCTTCCAGCCCAAAGGGAAAGTAAAACTCCTTGGGACCTTGGCAAAGAAGTTACTTTGCATAAAATCCTACTTCATATACTTAGCCATCTTCTTTCTGGCAGGAGCAATTACCAATTAATTAGTTAGTTAAAAGAATTACAAACCAGTCTTGGTTCTGCCATAGAATAAACTACCGGTACTGCTAAAAATTATAAGCATTGTTCCTCCCTCTTCTTCATATGAGTTAACATTCACGTCTATCTTGAACAGGTATATAACTTTAATTTCTAATCCATACATTCAGTATAATTAATGGGTGGCAAACGTTTTCCTCCTTTTCTTATTCCTATGTTGTTCTGGGAATATGGTGCCTATATAATTAACTTAGTTCTTATGATTATTAATCAAGTTATAATTCCCAATACCATATTTTAAGCAGTATTTGAATAAGAAGAAAATGTGGTCCTTTTAGCAATGGATTTTGTTTAACCACTCAGACTATGAAAATAACTGAATTGTTTATTGAGCATGGGAAACAGCTGTGCACACCAGACATCTTCATAGCCACTTTGAATCCCATTTTGGGAGAAAGGCGGGATATAAATCCCATTAAATAAATAAATAAATAAATTCACACCCAACAATTATTTGTTATAACCCACAGAAACACAGGCCAAGAAGAAGGGTCTTTTAAGAGAAGCACAAACAACTCAAATGTATAACTATTGTTGCTATATGCCTTCCATTTGAGTCTGACTTATAGAGACCCCATCATTGGGTTGTTGTTTTTTTGCAAAATGTATTTAGAGGAACTTTGCCATTGCCTTCCCCTTAGTCTGAAAGAGTGTGACTTGCCCAGTTTACCCAATGTTTCCATGACTGAGTGGGGATTTAAACCTTGGTCTCCTGGATTTCTAGCCCAATTATTTTATTATGTATTTATTTATTTATATCCCACCTTTCTCCCAATATAGGAACTCGGGGAGGTGCCAAGACTCAAGCCTCCAACCACACTGGCTTTATTGTTGATTTATTATCCTTGGTTATTGATGCAGATATACACAAGCCTAGGTGATATAAGGCCTCACTTTCCCCTTCTCCTCTTCTGTTTCTCTCACAGAGCACGCTAGCAGTGACGTCTTCTGGGCTTGTCTCCTAAAGAGGCCATACTGGACAGTGTCACATGTCTCTTTGTACCAAGAGAGGGTCAGCTGGCAAGACCTTCAGGCAGCTGCCAGGAACCATAGTGTCCTGCCAAGGCCGCTATTGTACTGACATTTGCCCTGAGCCCTCTGAAATGGGCAGCTGCCTCTGAAGTATTATTTAAATTCCCACAAATTCCCATTGCTGGGTGTCCCGCCTGTGGGCAGGAGAACCAAGGTGTACTCCCCAGGGTCCCCCCAGCTCACCTACCCACTCACCCCACTACACTTTTTCATCAGGCTGTAATGGGGAAAGAAAATGTTTGAAAAGTGGGCTCTGTCCGTAAACAAAGAAAGTGTGTAGCTGACGTTTGAAAGTGCGGAGCTAGGTTCAGCCTGCTCCCTGATTTTGCTTCCAGCATAGCAAGGATATGAAGTCTTTGCGGCTTCCCTATGTTGGCTCTTTTGAACTAGGAACTTGCCCAGTTCTACAAAGAGAACAGATGGAAGGAACCAAAGGAAATAGCAAGGGTGAGCTGTGTATGACAAGAACGTGAGGATGCAAGGAGCTTCACACAGTGTGTCCTTGGTTTGGGGTTTGGTTCCTGGGCCTCCAGTGGATACCAAAATCCATGGATGTTCAAGTCCTTTTTAAAAAAATTGATATGTCTATTGAACAATTATAAAATGTAACAAACAAAAATACATTAATATTAGACATTGATATATGACATTACATTTAACACACCCCATATTACCTTTTCCATTACACTGAACAATCAGCACTTCATTGAACAGTTTCCTATCCTTCTAAAACTTTATCAATTCCATATACTAAGCAATTAACACTTCATTAAACAATTATCCTTCTAATCAATTATATACATACCAACATTGTTTCTTTCATAATATCTCTTCTTATTTGATATAATACAGTTCTACTGTTTAACAACCATCCTTCATCTCATTCTCTCTCCTCACACTCTTTCTCATTTAACTTTCCCTTCCTTTCCCTACTATACTTCTTTCACATGTGATGGTCAAGTCCTATTAAATACAATGGATAGTAAAATGGTGTCCCCTTGTATAAAATGGCAAAATCAAGCTTTGCTTTTTGGAATTTATATATTTTCTGAATATTTTCAAACTGCGGATGCTTAAATTTGTGGATAAAGAATCCGTGGATATGTCAGGCAACTGTAATAGCTTGGTGATATTTCAGAGTTACAGTATGACCATGGCAATGTAAGATTGCCTTGCTGGATCTAATCATGGTCTCAACTAGTCCATCATTCTCTTTCCAGATGATGTTGTGTTCACAATAAGTCAATGGAGAAGGTGGCCCTTCTGTAAAGCCTTGCCCCAGCTTCTTCTAGTCAGAAGTATACTGTACTGCTTTCTTCACAGGGTGGGACCTACTGTTGGGCAGAGTGGTGCAACTGATTCAGGTGATAGATGCAAGGGGAAGCAGTAGAAATCATCTGGTTCTTCCTCCTGAGCCATCCAGCCAGTCTCCACAACACGACGGTATATATGTAGCCAGGTCAACAACTATCCAAGGCCTTCTGATTTCAGAGTCAAAACCTGAGACCTAAGGATGATTTCTTCTGATGTGAACATGAGGTGGGCCCGGGTGTTGTTACAAGGGCGATGTTACAAGATGCATTAATAGTATCATTAAGCATGTTGTGTTAAATCTCAACCACAACTGCACAGAGTGTTCCATTCAAATCAAAAGTCTAACAAATAAGGAAAATATATATATCTATGCTTTTCAAGACAGCACTTTTGATCTGAGTTTTTTCCCCCGCTACCCCAGGAGTGGAGAACAGAGGACAGGCCCTGAGATCTGGGATCCCTATGTACATGCTGCATGTCTTCGCCCCTGAGGGCACCCTGACCTCAAGGATGGTGCAGAACATTTTTTTTAAAAGAAAGTATTTATTTGTACCATTTCTATCTCACATTTCCACCAAAGTCTAAACACTCTGGACAACCTACAAACATAACAAAGATAAGTAGAAACAAAATAAAAACAACACAGCTTAAAAAGCCCACCGGAAGAGATCTGTCTTATCACTACCTTAGAGGCCTTTAAGAAGGAACTCAAAACAGATCTCTTCCGGCGGGCTTATCCACCAGACTCCATATAAAAAGTTATGATGATTGCTCCACTCCTGACTATGATTGTTGGCTATTGATGAATTGATGAACTGTTATTTTAGAGAACTAACAGGAATGTCAGTTAATTCAGTATTAATATTTTATTGATCATATTTTGAATTATTGTATCATTTTTACTGATGTAATCCCACCTTGATCATTGGGAGAGGCAGAAAATATAAATAAACTTTATTATTATTATTATTATTATTATTATTATATTAAGTGATAAAACCATTAAAGTCATTCTTATAATCAGGGCAGTAACTAGGGGTGTCGTGGGGGGGGGGGTGTCCCAGCAGATGGCCATCCAGCCTCTGTTTATAAACCTCCAAAGGAGGAGACTCCACCATACTCCAAGGGAAAGTGTTCCACTGTTGAACAGCTCTTACTGTCGGGAAGTATTAATATCTGATCTCTTCCCCAATGAGCTCAAGGCAATGTATATGGCTCTCCTTTCCCCCCACTTTGATCCTCACAACAATCCTCTTAGGTAGGTCAAACTGAGAGATAGTGATTGACCTAAGGTAATCCATTGAGTTTCATGGCTTAGTGGGAACAAGGACCCTAATCTCCCAAGTATCTGGTCATCACTCTAACTACTACACTGGCTTTCTCAGGTGTGTGCTAAATTGCCCCTTTACGTACACAGGTGTTGTTGTGTGTCTTCAAGCTGCTCCTGACATACGGCAATCCTAAGGCCATACCATGGGGTTTTCTTGGCAAGATCTGTTCAGAGGAGGTTTTCCATTGCCTTTCCCTGATGCTGAGAGTGAGTGACCTTCCCAAGGTGACCCAGTGGGTTTCATAGCCAAGCTGGGAATCAAACCCTGGTCTCCAGTCATAGACCAACATTCAAACCCATTCACCACACTGGCAGTACTATAATACAATTAAACAACCTAACAAAGCTATTCTTGTTCTTGTTGTGTGCCTTAAAGTAGTTTCTAACTTATGCCAGCCCTATGGCAACCCTACCATTGGATTTTCTTGGCAATGTTTGTTTAGGTGAGGTTTTGCCATTGCCTTAGTCTAAGGGCAAGAGAGTGGGACTTTTCCAAAGCGGATTTTCATGACTGAATGGGGATGCCTACTCTAATCTTCCAGAGCCCTAGTGTACCATTCAAACCACTATGCCATGCAGGCTCTGTCAATAGGCTTACTCCCATGGGATTGCACTGGGGCTCCTTTATACACGTTTCTGGGAACAAATCCCATTAAACTCAGTGGAGTTCAGTTCCGAGTTGACATGTATAGGATTGATGTTTCGAAAGGGAAATGATACACAGAAGTAGAGATACTTTTTAAATTCAAGCAACATCACTATGCCCCCGTGGCACTATTCTTATGTCCATATGAACACACTGTATTTTATTCTAAAATAAAATGTCTGGGAGGAAAATAATATAACAGCAAAAAAAAAAAAGTTCAACGTTGAACTTAGCGGCAGTTTAAGAAAACTGTTTCTTTGGTAATCCTGATGGTAAAACTTTTTCTAGAAAAAGAAAATAAATAACAAGGCTAAATGAATCAAAATAAATTTCCTAGGGAGCACACAAGTTGTAAAACAAAGGAATCAGGCATAATCCAGAAGCCAAACTATATGGCCATTGTTAACATGGCAAATTCATGACAGGGAGAAATTTCCAGATTATGGTAATGTACCAGGCAAATTTCATAAGGCCGCTTTGCCCTGTGAAAGAACTTTAAAGGAAAGTAACAATAACTTCCACTGAAATCAATAGGCCATATGCCAGAGCAGATTACAGCCCCATCTTCTGTCTGCATCCTCTCCATTCAAAGAACCTGAGGCTATAGAGCTGAAAGAATCACTGCATTTAGGTAAATATTAATTCAAATGGGCTGGATAGACCAGTGGTCTGATTAAGTAGAAGACTTTAGGTGGATCTTGCCCAGTAATTCTTGAAATACAAGCCTTTGAGTTTAGTTTGAGGTGGCCTATTTGCTTTCCTTCACAGATACTGTGTGAATGTATGTGCCTTCAAGTCATTTCAGACTTATGGCAAACCTATCAGAGGGTTTCCTTGGCAAGATGTGTTCAGAGCTGGTTTGCCTTTGTTTCCTCTGAGGTTGATTTGCCCAAGTTCACCAAGTGGTTTTCCGTGGCTGAGTGGGGATTCAAACTCTGGTCTACAGAGTCGTAGTCCAGCACTCAAACCACTACACCATGCTGGTTCTCTAAACTGTAGAGGAGTTTAAATATGTTTTAATATTAGAATAACTAGCAAAGTATATTTTGCTTTCAGGCAATCTCAAGTTTAGTTTTCCACTAAGCAGGATTCATCAGCCAGAGAAGTCCAAATCTTTGTCAGAAATGTGAAGTTGAAGGCTTTCATGGCCGACATCCATAGTTTTTTGTGGGGTTTTTGGGCTCTGAGGCTGTGTCCTGGAAAAGAGTTTCTTCCTGATGTTTTGCCAGATAATTCTCTGAAGATGACAGCCACAGATGCTGGCAAAACTTCGGGAATAAACTCTTCTAGAACACGGCCTCATCGCCCGAAAAACCCACAAAAAACTTTGCCAGAAACTTGGAAAGAGTGTTACTATTTCAGGTGGAGTGGAGTATGGTAAATAGACAGGTGAAATTTTGGACTGTGTTTCAGTGAGGGTTCTTCCCTAGGCATGCATTTTGCCCTTAATGTGGCACCCACATAGTTAACTCTGGTAACCCTCAAAGCTTACTGTGTAGTTTGGCACAAATAGCCTCCTCAATTCCTAAGGGAGATTCTGGGAGCTTAATTTTTGCTGATGATGTGAGGCTGGGATGCGTGGCGGCTGAATCAGAGCTTGCCCTCTTCTCCCCCTGCCGAGTGCTGTATCTTTACTAAGAATGAGCATTTCCATTTATAGAACCCTGCCAGTTGGGCTGATGTCATCACTGCCCCACTAGCTTGGTAAACACAGCCTCTGTGTGTGTGTTGCGTGTTGCTTCCTAGGGAAGGGAACAAGACAGCTACTGGGCCGCTACTGAAGCATCCCACTTGGCAGGGCCACCTAGCTGATGTCTACTGCCTCAAACTATGTAGCATCCATGGCTCACGGGCAATGAATGAAGCCATTTCTTTGGGCTTTCCTTCCATGCAAGGAAAGCTAATCTCCAGGATGGCTGTTGCATTTCTTTGTGCTGGTGAGGGTGGCCGCTGAGAGGTTTTCCAGGGTGCCGAGGCTTCCCGTGAATGACAGCTTGCAATATTAAGATGTCTGGGCAACAACAGAACAGTGCCAATGAGCAAAGCAATATCTGTAATGCAGTCAATAAATTGTGCTGAAAGCCCTACACTGGGATTCGGGAACATAGAATCATAGAGTTGGAAGAGACAGCAAGGGCCATTCAGTCCAACCCCATTCTGCCATGCAGGAACTTTCAATCAAAGCATCCCCAACAGATGGCCATCTAGCCTCTGTTTAAAGACCTCCAAGGAAGGAGACTCCACTACACTCTGAGGAATAGTGTTACACTGTTGAACAGCCCTTACTGTCAGGAAGTTCCTCCTAATGTTGAAGTGGAATCTCTTTTCCTGGAGCTTGCATCCATTGTTCCAGGTCCTGTTTTCTGGAGCAGCAGAAAACAAGCTTGTTCCCTCCTCAATATGACATCCCTTCAAGTATTTAAACAGGGCTATCAGGGATAGAAGGGACCAGCTCCTCTGGTTGCATACTGGGGGTAACACCACTGCCTTGCTGCTTCAGCTCACCACTGTAGTGCACTGGCAGAGCACATGTTTTGCTTGCAGAACATCCATGGGTCAATCCCTGGCATCCCCAAGTAGGGATTAGGAAGCATCTGTCTGGAACCCTTCAGAGCTGCTGCTAGTCAGAGTTGACAATGCTGGTCTGGCTCAGAGTAAGTCAGTTACTTCCCTGTGTTCTTATACTTGTATAAATCCATTGGTTCTCTGTAAAAATTTCCCCTCCACCTCTATGAGCTGCTGCCATGAAATAAACTCTTGCCTCAATCTTCAAACTGCTCGTGGGACTGCAAACATCTAGTTTTCTTGTGGGAAGTGCACACTCCAGTTGCAGTGTATTTCAATGGTTGGTTTAGAGAAGCTCCTATCTGAAGGTCAACATAGGTCTTTTTAATGAATGCCCCCCACCCACCCCGCTTTCTCTGTCATTCAAAATACTTGTTGGTTACTCTCGCCTACTGAACAGACAGTAAAAGCAATCCATTTACCAATTTTGTGTATTATTATCCTCTTCAAAAACAAGTATGGCAAGAGAGCATGTCTTTCCCATTTCAGTTGTGAAGTGATCACTTTTGCTCTTATTTACTTCAGTCCATACATGTTGCAGCCACCTACAGTTTCTAAATCAAATGGGTTTACATTCTTTTGTCTCCAGAATAGCCGATAAAAGCAATCCCCCATTTCAGTTGGGAAGCTATCACAGTTGTTCTTATTTGCTTTAGTCCATATAGGTCGGGTTTACATTCTCTTGCCTATTTGTTCCCCCTCCATCCCAACTATTAAAGAAGTTGCAGGAATTTCCAGGAATTTGACACTTTAAACTGGACAGGAGGCCAAGCTGGACCTGTTACATATGGTTTTTAAAATCCACACAGTACCACCTCAGATTAACTAATTTCTGATCCTTTGGATACAAATACTTTGATACCAACTCATACAGCACCAAATGCTGTGGGTCCAGGAATCTACATACAAGGCACCTGGCAACACACTTGTCATCATGGGTTCTGGACACTGCCTTCAAAACCTGATTCCTTTTCATTTGTGTGTGTACACTATTTGCAGCTGATTACTACGGGTATATGTTGAAAAATTGAGAGAGAGAGAGAAAAAATGTAAAGACATTCAGTGGGGAGAAACTTTCAAGGTTCAGCAGCCCATATTTGGTTTATGCATGCTTCCCTGTCAGTATATCTGCCCACACAGCAGACTGAAATGCAAACATTCACAAAATACAATACACAGATGTGTGCCCACAGACAAGATTGAAGACAGAATAACAGAATTTAATAAATTAATCTTATTTATTATATTAATGCTCATTGATTTGAGTTAACAAATGGAAATTAGAAAATTACAAACACTGCTTAGGTAAGGATTAAACGATTCTAAAAGGCAGAGGAAAATAAGAAACAGAATTTCCTCTACTTGTTCAGGGTGGAATAATGTATTCTGTCAGGTGCATCCAACTAACAAATTAAAGGTGCTTTTCAGAATTTTAGTCTGATGCTGAATGTTTGGTAAAGCCTCTTAAGGCAGAGATTTAGGAGCAAAGCTCTCGCTACCAGTTTCTCTTAAAGATGACACTTTACTCTCCCAGCATCCTAGGTAGGTTTTATAAGAATTTAAAAAATAAAACTGAGATTGCATAAATACTTATCCAAACGTGCCCTAAGATGTTTAGTACCAGCTGTCAGTATGTTTGGTATCTGTCCGTTTGGTCCAGAGTGAAAATATAACATGATCGTCTTAAAAGTTCCACTGAAATGAATGGGAGCTTTTTTCAATGGGGCATATAAAGTGGAATTTCTTCATGGATTTTAACTTAGTGAAATAATAATAAGCTGATTTGCTGTCTACATTAGAATCTGTTTTAATATTGAATAGCTAGAGGCCTTAGTTACTGAGAAGAATCAACACTGTTAAGCAGAAAAACACCACTCGAAACAAACTTTGGCAGTCTGACATTGGGATGGGGGAGTCACATTTACCAAAAAGTAAACATTCACCTGTGGATGTAGCAGGGTTGGGAGCCAAATGCATCCACAACTTTGTTGTCAGCCAACTACTTAATAGTGCCCTTGGGTAAGTCCTTCTGCCTTAGTTCTCTCTTTGTAAAATGGAACAGGGACACTGGACACTTGACTGGTATAGGGGCAAATGAGACAAAAGGAAGCAAAACCTATCCACATTATACAGTCACATGAACATGTGTAGTGCTGCATGGAGCTAGAACAGCCATGATTTGGGGCCATGTTATAATGCCTTTGGAAAACAGAGTTACATTAAATCTCTGTATGCCCTGAACCAGCATCCCCTTTTGGCTGGTTGAGTGAATATCAACTGGCCTGGTGCAATGGGAACAGGGAAAGTATCAGCAGCAGCATTACTGCAACATTTGTAGTTGGACAAGACCTCAAGGGCTATTAAGTCCAACCCCCCTGTCATGCAGGAACTCACAATCAAAGCACTCTTGACAGATGGCCATCCAGCCTCTGTTCCACTGAACAGCTCTTACTGTGAGGAGGTTCTTCCTAATGTTGAAGTGGAATCTCTTTTTCTGTAGTTTGCATCCACGGCTCCATCTCATAGTCTCTGGAGCATTCGTTTTTTAATGTAGGGGTTTCCTGAGACCTGTACAGTATTTAAAGGGTTCCTCCAGGGTAAAAAGGTTGAGAAAGGCTAGTGTGGGGTGGTGTAACCTCAGTTCTTAATTCTGTCTTTTATTTCAGATGAGAAAATCCTAGCTGAAATTATATAACTTTTCACACTTCTGTAAAACCAACAAACCCTGCAAACACAGGAAAAGAGGAGATTGGCTTTTACAGTGAATTATTAATAAGTTACTAGATCTTGCCTTGAACAGGTGGAGGTAAACATTATGTCCTGCCTTAAGGTTACTGCATTCTAATGAGAGCTGGCATTTTTGTCCACTATTTAACATCAATATTTTCAATTGGACAGCATTTGCTAGTTGACATATTTCATGGCATTTAGCATTTGATAGCCAAGTGATATGGCGGGATTTCATTTTTTTCTGACAGTCAAAACATTCAGAATATGACAAGCATAAAAATACAATTCTTTGCATGTGTTCAGTTGGGTTCACCCCTTGGCACATCTGAAACAACTGAAATATGGATTCACACTCAAAATGTGATTCTTAATGTATGTATTCATCATAATTTCACATTCAAAAATTCACATTAAGCAGAAAATAGGATTTAAAAAAAAATAAAAATGTGCAATTTCTTTAAAAATGTGCAAATTTCAATTATGTTTCTGGGCTTTACAAAAGAGATCCACTTCTCTACTACTGCAGATGAAGAAACAAGAAGAGGCAAGGTAGGATAGGGTGGAGAGAGAAATCTAACAAGCATACTTCTCTGGGAAGATGAATGGTAGAGATTGGTTGATTTTCCCCAAGTACCCAGAACTGTCTTTAGGGATTAGACTGCCCCTGCGATGGCCCAAGGGGAGTAGCTTTGCTGCAGGAGGAAACAGCTGGACCTATTTCTGTTCCTTGTATAGGACTGCTGGAGACGTGGAGATACAAGACTCAATGGACTATATTTTAAAAGGAGGGGAGATATGCATGAGCATTCCCAGAATGAAAATGGGCAAGTATTCCAGCTCTTTAAAACGGTTTTAAAAAAAATAATAAATAAAACAATGTATTAAGACAAGTTAAGTAAATGACAAAGGAATAGGGAAGCCCATGACATTAAGGTTCAAGGAAATTGCATCTGAACAACAAAATGCTGAGTGCTGCAAAAATGATGGTTTTCCTTTAGAGAGAAATGTTGCTGGAATGAGAACCACTCAGTTCCCAGAATGACATTCAATACCCGTGCCGCTATTGTGAAAGGTGCTGAGCCCCTTGGATACATCTACCAATAACTTCACACCGTTCCTTAAACATGCAGCAGTGTTTACTTCCTGATCTAACACGCTAATCTAAGGCTTTGATAGCTCTGGCAATTCAATGCATCATTGAGCTGCATCCTCCTCTGTTCATCCACCTGTTTTCCATCCTTGTCTTTTAAACATCCTTGGACAATTTGTCAAAATGGCCACCCTGATTTCTTACTTTTCTTCCAAAATAGTCCTTTTAAAGAGCTAGAAGGCCTTTTACCCAGGAGGCAACAAGGACCACTGTTCCAGTTGATGGATTTACAGCTGAAACTGGTTGAGGTCCAGTCACATGAAACACAAGCCAGGAGTTTCACCTATTTAGCCATTTCAAGTCCCATTCTAGCTGCCCTGCAACAGATCTGAGCAGCTCCAGCTCAGTCACAATGACCAGGTGACCACTGATATAGCTGTATCTCCCAGTATGTGCCAAAGGGAAGTCCTATGTTGCTGGGCCATACATGCTTTGAAGCTATGCATCTCCAACCATGCCATATACCACTGAATGTTCATCTCCAAAACTTGGATGGATGGTTATTCTCTCGTATTCAGCTGCTGATTCTGGTCAGGATGGCAAAGACTT
This sequence comes from Sceloporus undulatus, assembly GCF_019175285.1. Lineage (NCBI taxonomy): Eukaryota > Metazoa > Chordata > Lepidosauria > Squamata > Phrynosomatidae > Sceloporus > Sceloporus undulatus. Next base: position 197,503,999 of record NC_056523.1, read on the forward strand.
GGATGTAATAAAAATCAAAGGCTCCAGCTGTGTGCTTCTGGGATTTTCAGGCCCAAAGGAATAGTCAGTAGTAGTTCCTATGGATACTGGCCTCTAAGGCAATTAGAAGGGTATATTCAAGCTCTTATGTTCCTGTCTGTCCTCATGATGCCTTGTGTGCCTTGGCTCGACAGAAGGCTCGGTAGAAGCCACGGATGATGCGATACATCCAAACCACATTGAGCACTTCCAACGCAACGCTGGGCCCAATCCAGGCCAGCTGTACACCCAAGCCCAGGCGCTCGTACTCAGGAGTTCCATACCAGAAGTACACCTGTGCGTAATAGGTGGGGATGACGGCAATGCGCACCATGAAGAATACCACCATCATGGCCAGGCCATTGGCCATGACAAGCCAGGAGGAGCGGGGACAGCCAGCTGTATCTAGGAACCATCTGGGGCAGGAAAAATAGTAGAGTCAAATATATATAGTTCTTTCCTGTATATGGGGTGGTGGTGGCCCAAGAAAACCGTGCCCTAAGGGAAAATGGGAAAGAAGTCACCCACACTGACTTATAGATCCCAAGTAGGTTATAAGGGCCCACATAGCAACATGAAATCATCTATGATTTCTGTTGATAAGCGCAACAGGGTAATTCTACCAATCTAGGGGCAATTTCTGGAACCCACAAGGGGCTGCTGTACCCCCTCATGTAGGCAATGCAGCAGCAGCTGTAACTAGAGAGCTGCATATATCTAAACCCAACGCATGTTTGGTATACATGTCTTGTTTTAAAGCACAGTTACACTTCTGGAAGCATGGCTGTTCTCTGAAACAAGGGGCAGTGACAATTTGGGGAGCAGTCAGGAGATGTTAGGAGCAATAAAATAGGATAGACTGTGGGTTCCCCAGTTCTGCCTCAGAAGAGTTTCAGAAGTTCTTCATAAGCTGGGTTTGAACTGGGCAGATGCCATGGAATCAAGAGTGTGTCCTATGTATTCCTCATTAAGAACCATTTGGTAGTGGAGATGGCAGAGCCTATTTAAATCAGGGTTGGGGAAAGTGGGCCCTGTGAGCAACTACTGAATGAAACGCTTGACCCAAAACTAAACAGTAGCCAATCAGAAAGCCCTTTCTCCAGTTCAGACCCACCATTAATGTGCCAAGGACTTCAGACAAGGCTGGCTCTTATTTTTCAGGGGGGCTTCTTATTCTTCCCCAAATCCCCAGCACTTCCCTGCCTGCAAACAGGATATAAGGGACCACACCCCAAGTAACTGATGTGGGTTCTCAGACAAGCTCACAAGCCCATATCCCTTGCCAAATCCCCTCAGACAACTCACCGTAGGTTCACAAAGGGTGTGGAGAGCTCTGACAGAAGACGGAAGTTGGCAAAATAGGGCAGCACCCCACGACTCTATTGAGACAGAAAAGGAAGCCCTAAGTTACCAGGTTTGCTGCACTCAGGACAGTAACACAGGTCTTGTTTCAGTCATGGCTGGTGGCCTCCCTCATCAGTGGAGAAGTGAATGTGCTCTGGGTGGTAGTATGAACTTTAAAGAAGTTGTCCAAGATGCTCATTTCCAAACAGTTCCAGCACCTCAGACAGTTCTTTTAAAACCCAGGCTGAAATCCAGAATATATTTCACTGTCCCACTGACAAGGATCAGTCCCAACCACCGCTGTTTTGCTCCTTCCAGTGACAGAAGATTTACGTGCCTCTAAAGTACTGAGCAGAAACCCCCCACCTTCCCATCTCCCCGCAACAAGGAAGCAAAGCAGAGAATTGTTAGACAGCAAAGGAGCAGAGAACCTACACAGCCAGACCTACAGCTGCCACCCACACTTTTTGGCCATCCTGAACTATTTCATTCTCCCCCACAAGAGCTTCAACAAAGGGCTTTCCCTAATACTATTTGCTTTATTGATCAGCTGAACTTTTCATCCATGAAACATTTCAAAGGGAAAGGAGAAAAGGGTTCTGTTTCTCAAGCCACAACCCATTTCCCTCTTTATGTGTAGTTTGTGTTTTCCTGCTCACAATTACTCGACACCCTGGGTGAAAAGCAGAAGGATCGCTTCCCTTCATCTTTCTCCATGGAGGGAGGAGGGTGGAGGAGTGATCTGTTCACTAGTGACAAGTCTTGAAGCTGGCTGAGTCCTGGACTTGAGTCCTAACTCAACCAACTCTGGGAAGAACCATCAGACAGTGGGACAAAGAATCCTCTCCATCTCCAGTCAGAGGCAGCAGGGTCACTGTCTTCCTTAGTCTGGGGACAGGGGTCCGGGATGGGGCAGGGCTTTATGAAGGAGGTAAGTGGGGAACCTGACTGCTGACTGGCAGGGTTAGGCCTACAGGCTGGTAGTTCCCCTCTGCTCCCCTACCATGTTGTGCCATTCAGCTTTAGGAAGAGTTCTGCAGAATCTGAAAGCTTGCAATCTTCTCTGGCTTCTTAACTAGTTCTAATAAAGCAATACTGGACTTTTTTCACCTCATACAGACTAGCACATCTATCTTTAAAAAAACTGTAAACGTACATAGCAAAACACTCTTTTCTGTCCAAAACTGGGACAAAAGTCTGCACACAGGCATATTAAAATGCCTGAATATTACACAAACAGAATCTGGCCCAACTGATTCCTATTTTTACTTGTTTTGTCTTACCAATGAATTATTTGTGCCCCTCTCTTTCTCTCCAACAGCCCTACTATGATGCAAGGCATGAAGAGTTTTAGCCCCATTGGAATGAAACTGCATCCAGATGAGCACTGCTAGGAAAAGATGTGGGTTTTTGTTTATTTGTTTTGGACTACAACTCTCAGAATCCCTCAGTTGGCATAGTCAGTGCCCAAGCTGACTAGAGGCTTCTAAGAGCTGTACTCCAAAAAGAAACTTTTCCAAGTTCTGCAAACAAGTTCCAGATATATTTCCAGGCCGGAAGACAGTTCTTTTGCCTGGGGTGTGGGATTCTTGCTCTGACTGATGCCAACTATCATGAGGGAGCAGGTGAGGTGTGTCTGTGCACAGGAGAGTGACCGCAAGTGATGCAGTGAGTTAATGCCTGAAAAAAAGAAACAGAGCCAGAAAGGATAAGGAAATCAGGAGCAGGATGGAGTGGGGAAATCCTTAGCTGCAAGGAGACACTGAGGGTAAGATGATGTCGAGAAATGGTGTTCAGTACTGCCCTTCAAACTGATGTGTCAAGCTGTGCTTATTCATGAGTAGGTTCCCTTCAATTTATTACAGAGGTGGGAAGCAGGTGGCCTTCCAAATTTCACACTACAACTCCAATCAGTCTTGACCAGTACAGTAACGGGAGGGGATGCTAAAACTTGCAGTCCGAAAACTTGTAGACCAGTGCTTTATTCAGCCTGATTTAGTGAGATCTGCCTCCAAATGTAACAGCATAGAATTTTTTCACAGCCCCAATATATATATACATTTAACTCGGGAATAAACTCTGCTGAATTCCTATTACTTGTTTCCATATTAGTATAGGACTTAAATTCCCAAAATCCTCCAACAAGTATGGTTGGAAACGTAATGTGTATTCCAAAAAAAAAAAATTGTCATATGAAAAGTAGTATTTCCAAGCTCTAGGCTGTGGTTTTTGTTGGTGTGTGATGCCTTCAAGTTGTTCTAACTTACGGTGACCCTAAGGCAAACCTATCATGGGATTTTCTTGGCAAGATCTGTTCTGAAGAGGTTTGCCTTTGCCTGCCTCTGAGGCTGAGAGAGTGACTTGCCCAATCAATGACCAAGTAGGGATTCAAACCCTGATCTCCAAAGGCATAGCTCAGCACTCAAATCATTAACCACGCTGGCTTTTTTGGCTATGGCCTTACAAGTCTACTTTGTCTTTCAAATCTTACAGCAGTGCCAGTGTTACTTGTACTGAACTTGGTCAAATCGTATTTATAGGGCAAGGAGACTATGGTGTCTAACTGTTCAGAGCTGTCTGACAGTGCAATACACTGCCTTGGAAGGTGGTAGACTCTCATTCTTTGAAGTCTTTAA
>NC_056523.1:197508006-197541647 GCF_019175285.1 Sceloporus undulatus
AGAAGCTAGATGGTCATGTCTCAGGAGTGCAACTATCCCAGGGCCACTAAATGAATCCACTGTTGAGCAGAACACAAAGACCTGAATCTTCTTGGTTAACTAGTGTCTGCCTGCTGAATTAACTGCTGAGTCAACAGGTAGGGAAATCCAATGGATTCAACAGATCTGCTCTAGGATTTTTAAGTCAACATTTCAGGGACAACATTCTCTGCCCACTTACAACCTAAAATCATGAGTAGATTCCACTTTTATTTTTTTTAATTATTATTATTTTTTTATATTGTAAAGTTAAAATTGTACAATAGATTGTAAAATACATGTACATTCAAAAATTGGCCTGTGTTTCTCCACCCCCCTTTTCTATTCCACTTCTCCGTTATCATATTTTCTGATACCTAAACATTAAACCAGCTCTTCTTGTTTCATCCTCTCTTTCTACCCTTTTTCCCTTTCTCTTGTGTCACTATCTTTTATACTTCTTTATTCTTTCAAAGATTGTGTAATAATCTTTAGTGTTATCTCTACCTATCTCTCCTTCTATTAAACCACATTCCAATGATGTATATATCACTATCATCTTTTTACTTTCTCCCCCCCCCCCTTTGCGTTAGAACCATCCATTAACAGCTGGTAGAGGTCCTTATTTCCTTAAAGTCTTAATCTTTAAATAACTATAATATCTAGCTCTATTTAACTATCCTCTTTCCATCTTTTATTACAATATTTAATAAAGGGTTCCCATCCTAAATCATCTTTTTATTTCTTCCTCTCTCATCAATTTTGTCAAGTTGTCCATTTCTAAAACTTCCAGGGTTTTAATTAACCATTCACCAATTTCTAGAGCTTTATTTTCTTTCCAATTTTTTGCTATTACTATTAGAGAACTAGGATTGTTAACTCCATAGTTCTGGAAGGAAAAACAAAAGATCTCTGCCATTTCACAGATTGTGTAATGTTTGTTGGTTTGTAGTTGTTGTATGCCTTCAAGTCATTTCCGACTTATGGTGACCCTCAAGTGAACCTATAATGGGTTTTCTGGGCTGAGAATGTGTGACTCACCCAAGGTCAACCAGTGGGCTTTCATGGCCAAGTGGAGAATCAAATCCTGATCTCCAGAGTCATAGTCCAACTCTCAAACCACTATGCTTCAAGGAAATAAACCCAGAAGAATTTTTACAACTTTTCCTAGAGAAGTTGATCCTTTAACATGAGACATCTTGTCTATTTCACACTGTGCTTCTGATTCTCCCTCATCAATCTTAGTGTGTCTGGTTCTTCTCTAGACTAGGGGCAGAGAACATTTTAATTAACACACATTTTAGACCACAGTTCCCATAGTGCCTTCTCTATTGCTATGCTTGCTGGGCTTCTGGGAACTGAAGTTCAAAACAACTGGATGCCAGAAATTCCTCAAACCTGCTACAGACTATGGATCTGTAGGGAAAAACTGTGTTTTTAGTGGCATCTGTTTTTCAATCAGGCTGCGATCTGTCTTGGGGCGCCAGTTGTAGGAGACAGCCAGCCAGTGATGTAGCTGTGGCAAAAATGAGGACATTGGTTCCCCAAATAAGAATTCTGCCTCCTCATTTTCAGTCCCCAAACGTTTAGTGGAGAGGAAAATACTGTACCCAAAACTCTTCTATTTATTGTGTTTGCATTCCCTTGGTCAGTTTGTCTGTCCCTTTTCTTTCAATGTCTAAAATGCACATTGAAATCATCAACTGAAATTTCAAAGTTACTGACAGAAATATGGGGACTGAAGGAGAATTTCATGGGGGGCAGAATTCTTATTTGGGGGCAATGCCATCAACTTCGCCAACTCCCCAGAACCAGCATATCAATTAATGGCTCATTTAAAGAATATAATCTCTTTACAGTATCTAATTACTGTCATGCAGCACTCTTAAATATAATTACTGACCAAAAAACCCTCTCTGAGCTCACTGAGACTTACCATATATACTCGTGTATAAGTCGAGAAATTTAGGTCAAAAGATTGACCCAAAAAACTTGGATTGACTTATCCATGGGTCCATGGGTAAATGACTTGACCTTCTCCCCAGCCCAGCTGGGGAGAGGCTATGAAGGGCGACTGCATGCCCAGAAGCCTCTCGGGAGCCAGGCTTTTCCCCCCGGGAAGGAGCCTGGCTTTGGAGAGGCTTTGCTGGGCGATCGCGTGCCCAGAAGCCTCTCGGGAGCCAGGCTTTTTCTCCCGGGAAGGAGCCTGGCTTTGGAGAGGCTTTGCTGGGCGATCACACGCCCAGAAGCCTCTTGGGAGCCAGGCTTTTTCCCCCGGGAAGGAGCCTGGCTTTGGAGACTCTTTGCTGGGCGATCGTGCACCCAGAAACCTCTCGGGAGCCAGCCTTTTTCCCCCGGGAAGGAGCCTGGCTTTGGAGACGCTTTGCTGGGCAATAGCGCACCCAGAAGCCTCTCCAAATCCAGCCTCTCTCTCCCCCCAACGAGCCTGGCTTTGGAGACGCTGGGCTGGACGATCACTCAGCCTCACTGCAGAGAGGCTGGGCAGGGTGAGTGATTGCCCTGCAGCTTGTCTGCAGCCTGGCTGCCTTGGGAACTATGACCCCCGACTTATACACGGGGCATACCAAAATCCATACTTTTGCCCCCAAAAGTTGACCTCAATTTATACATGAGGTCGACTTATAATCGAGTATATACGGTACTCACTGAGACTGACTTGTGAGTAAATATACTTAGGGTTCTTCCGCTTGCTCTCTCCCTCTGTCCTTCAGCCCTTCAAAAACTCCTCAACTGTGGAAATGGGAAGTGAATCAAGAATTCTCATGTATATGGAAATTACATTTCTTACTCTCCAGATTATTAGGCAAAGGGAATGGAAGAGTTGGAAAAGTTTTCAATCCCAGTGGCTGTGCTTTTTTTCTCGTTGTTTCCCTAGTAGATATTGCAGTCCTTGTTCGTTTTGCTTTTCTGTGACCCAGTGTTTGTGGATGGGTGTGTGTGCGGGAACTGATGTCATATTGACCATTGCAGAAGAAGAGCAGAGGGAAGCAGAGTTTGTTGAAGCGTAGCAATATTTTAAAACAACAACAACAAACAAACACAGAGAATGGAGAATAAAAGAAAGCTCATCCCACCCCAGGTCTCTGGAACTAACCAACACATATCCATAAGCGTATAGCGCCGCCAAGTGGTGGCAAACGAAAAGGGAATCTCCCAATGTTCTCCAGTAGCGCACTAGCAGCAACAGATCTAGAAGTCAGAACACAACACATACACACACAAGGAAGGTTTACTGAGATATACATTGGAAGGAAACAGGGCTCAAGCAGAAGGTAGCAGAAACACAAACCAGGGTTGACACCTTTTTACCATGGACCTGTCCTCCTTCTTTTCCCAGCCCTACATTCCTCAGTGGCATCCCACCCCTGGTGTCACCCAGTGTGTGTGTATGGAGGCTGCTGATGGGCTCTGGCAGGCAAAAGGACACACTCGGCTCTCTCCTTCATTGCAATGGAGGAGATCTCCTCATGAAGAGGCCTCAGCCACTGCGGCAAAGCTGGGAGACAAGTGCTTGGCCCTCTCCTTTGTTGCACTTGGCAGAGGTCTCTTCATGAAGCTGAAAGATGGGCACTTGGCAGAGGTCTCCTCGTGAGGAGGCATCCGGTTTCACAGCAAAACTGGGAGAGACAGAGTGGGAGGAGGGCCTAACAGGGTGTCACCCCTCTTCTGGAGTCTCACCTGGTGTTGGCCGTATCCTCTGCACTCTGCTATTGATGCCACTGCCCTTAACTATAGACAGTTAGCATGTGAAGCTTTTCCTAGCATAAAGATAAAGCCAAGGCTACATCATCAGTGGCCATGAGAGTTATGGGATTCTTGGAGCTCCCAACCCTTCCATGAGCAATTCCTTCAACATTTCTTTCCTGTTTCACTGTGGCCTACACTTTGCCAGAAGCTTTGCCCTTGGTTTAGTAGACAAAAAGAAGTGAAATGCTTTGAGTGGCTCTTATAATGAAAGATAGACAAGATAATACAGTATAAGGGAAGATAGAGAGAAGAAACTTTGCCACTGGGACTGCAGATACTGTCAGCCCTCCATATCCACATTTTTTTTAATCCATGGATTCAAGCATCCACTGCTTGAAAATATTCAAAGAATATATAAATTCCAAAAAGCAAACCTTGATTTTGCCATCTTATATAATGATCACCATTTTACTATTCACTGTATTTAATGGGACTTGAACATCCATGAATTTTGGTATCCCCAGGGGATCCTGGAACCAAACCTCAGCAGATACCAAATTACTAAATTAGTTCATGGAGTAAATAGAACAGGAGATTACAAGCAGACAAAGAAAAAAGAAAAGGAAGAGGAAGCACTAAGGAAAAACAAGCAACCAAAAAAGGCCAGTTCCCCCTTTGGTGGCAAACCATGGTCATCAGCTTTGTGAAACAAATTTTAGCTTACTCAGCTGAAGCAAGCTGCATGATGAGGGAGAAGTAGCTATTATAAATGGTTACTGGGAATGACAGCTGGATGACAATTGCCCCCACCCCAGCAGAGATTGAATGAAAAGAAAAGCCAAGGAAAGCAAGAATTCTTTACTGTAAATGCCTAGGAAGAATCACTCTAGACAGATAGCTAACAAATTCACAGCTTGTGACAGAAGCTGTTAGAAGCAGGATTCAAAGCATTAGAAATATAGACCTCTCAAAGAGCTTCCCAAGATATTAAAAAAGGATGGTGGCTCCTATGCATTTGAACCAGGTCCTGGCCTTCTTCCCACTATGGTTTAAACTGGATAGTGATTCCAAATGATTTGGTTTAAACCACCATGGTTCCCACTTAATTTGTATCGCTGAAGTGATTTGGAAAGGGGGGCCATGGTTTTTACCCATCTAACCTGCATCAAAAAGATGCTGGTAAAATGGGGTGTTTTTTGGGCTGAATCAATTTATTTGGAAATAAAGTGATTCAGCGCAAGTGGGAATCAGATGGATTCAAATTAGATTCGAATCTGCCCTGGTTCCCACTGGCAGCGGCTTCCCCAGCCTGCCAGCCATACATCTATGCCTGCTCCGTCCTCAGTCCTCCATCCTGGTTCTCTCCTTCCGCCCCGACCACTCCTCCGCCCCCGGCCTACCGGTATGGCCAGGAGGACAGAGGGAGGCATGGTGGGAAAGCTGCAGCTGTCGCTTCCTGCACTGATTCTTGAAACCGGCGCAAACATAGTGGGAACCACTCTGTTTGTTGAACCCGGTTCAGGAATCGAATCAAGAGTTAAGTGGGAATTATGCCCTTGTAAAGTACTTGTAAGTCTCCCAGAGGATTTTGAGGAAAGCCCTACTTGACAGACAACTTTGGGTCACAATTTGGATCTCTCCCCCCCCCCCCACACTCTCTCTATGAACACCATACCATAAAAGCATCTCATATATATCCACAACATTCATACCACATCCCACCTTCAGATCCTGAAAAGCAAAGAAATGATGCCCTGGCAGGACCAGCTGGTCTGACAGGCATGCATTGAGAGGTCAGGAGACACCTTTCCAAACTACAGGAAGTTAGCTGCATTCACTTCCTGATTTTAAAAGGCCTCTTCTGGACCTAAATTGGTCTCAGGTATCAAAAACATGGTGCAAAGTCCCCCCACATCTTCTCAAAAGCATTGGGAGTTCTTTGGAGCAACATTTTCCCCACCCTGTGCTATATGATTGGTTTTGTGCTATGGGTAACTGAGCAACAACCCTGATGCTTAGATCACTGACTTCTATCTCACAGTTGAGTAACTGAGATGAATGAAAGTGATATATTGATGGTAGCAAGAAGCTCCCTGGCAGAAGAAGCAACAGCTTATTTGGTGCTTTCTTCAAAGGATGCTCACACGTATCCACCTGGACCCGCCAAATGCTTCAGAAAATCAAATACTCAATCCTCTCCCTGAGGATATTCAAATGTCAAGTAAAAAGTGATTTATTTTGGCAGGTGTTCTGTATCACCAGTTCTTGAACATTTATTCCTTTCCCAGTCCTCTGAAAGTTGTATTTGTATTTTTAAAAATTGTATTGTTCTTAAATGAAAATTATGGAGAAAATATTTAAAATAAGTAATAGGTAAATTAAATAGAGGTTTTTAGTAAATGTGGAAAAACATAGTCCTTTGGCAGCAAAATGATGATTTATATTTTAACGTATTTCTTCAGTCCAGGTGGTGGGAATCAGGTGGCCTTTCAGATGTTGTTGGACTGTAAGACTGTATCTCTCTGTTTAAAGCCCAAGCTTTAATATCTGCAGGGAGGGCTTTCTCTCGGTCCCATCACCATCACTGGCATGGTTGGTGAGCACACAGGAGAGAAGTTTCTTTGTGGCTTCTTCCAAGTGGTGCAACTTGGGAAGTCAGACTGATCCATTCCCTGCTGCCTTTCCTCTGGCAGGTAAAGATCTTTTAATTTAAGGAAGCATTTGGTGTTTGTTTTTTAATATGTCGTGTCAGGTAGTTTTTAATGAGAAGTGTTGTGTTTCAATTTTAGCATGTTTTATAAGTGCTTTTAAAAGGGCTTTTAACTTGTGTTTTTAACTTGCGTTTTGAAAATAGAACTTGGCTTGATTGTGTTTTAACTTTACTATTAAGAGGTTTTTTAAGCTGTATTGTTTTCTTTTTTCTTTTCATTTTTAAATTTTTTATTATTATTTACACAGTACATAGAAAACTATATGATCCATAATTCATAATATGCTTTTTCCCCTTCGCCCACTCCTACAGACACTCAAAGCAAATATATTTCATTTAAATTAACAATCCTTTTCGGAGCTATGGAAAATATAATTAATTATATATTTTTTACTTCTTCATACCCCATTTTACCTTCCACTTTCTTAATCACAATTTCCCATTTATCTTTCTATGATTCTTTATTGCTTTCCCCAATATATTTAAGTCTTCTTTCCCTATGGAAATCAAATAATATACATTCTTTTATATAAGTAATACTTATTCCAACTAGATTTCTTTTTCCATCCAAAAGCAATCACTGCATGGGCAACTTTTTAAAATTTGTTTTGTTACATATCCTTGATTGCTATCCAATCCTAATTCCCCAAAATTAAGAGTTAAACTATTTTTTTTTTTGCTTAATTGTATCTCTATCCCTATTATATTTATCTGTTCCTTAACATCTGTCCAAAAATCTTGAACAAACGGGCATTCCCACTATATATGTATATAAATTCCATTAGCTCCACATCCATCCCAACATTATGACTGGAATTTATTATTTATAAAAGCTAATTGATGTGGCATCCTGTATTGTGTTTTCAACAGGTTGTGCATCACCTTAAATCCAGTGCTGGAAGAAGGATGGGATATAACTTAAATAAATAAATACTGTACATACTCAACTATAAATTGACCTCATATATAAGATGAGGGCAGGTTTTGGGGCCAAAATTATGCATTTTGATAGGACCCATGGATAAGTCATGGGTAAAACCTAGGGGCATGTAACAAAAGATGTAAAGGATGAAGCAAATCAAAACAATGTCCAAAAAACTTACAAAATTCCAGCAGGCATAACTGTTTGTGCTAATCTTAAAAGCTGGATGGATGGATGAGTAGAGGTGGATCAGTGCTTCCAGGACAGATTATACTCTTGCCTTTCACCAGGGGAAGGTTCCTTTTTTAATAAGAGTTAAAGTACAGTACTTACACTGACCTGTAGATAAGTCGACTCAGGTTGTTTGGGTCAATTTTTTGACTAAAATGTCTAGATTTATACATATACAGTAAGCCCTAGCCAGCACAGCCAGTGAAGAATGCTAGGTGTTGCAGTCAAACAATATTATTATTATTATTATTAACCTTTATTTATGAAGCGCTGTAAATTTACACAGCGCTGTACATGCAATCTTTTTAGTTAGACGGTTCCCTGCCCTCAGGCTTACAATCTAATCTGGGGGTCCACTCCCCTGCCCCCATATAGTCCTTTTTAATCCCACTTTTCCAGCTAAAACCATGTATTTTTCTACATGATTACTCTAAATAGTAAGAAGGCCTCAGTCAAGCTGACCCAAGATATGACAGGGGAACAGTAGAGAGCTAGAAGTCCTGAGCAGCTGCTGAGTTTTACTTTGTGTTGTTTTTTCTGAGTGCGAAACACTTGGGAATGTCTCAGCACAACAGTGCTGTACACTTTAATGTGTGCCATGAACCAGATGTTCCCAGTGATATCTGGCGCTGATGTGGAAAGGAAGAGACAGTCAAATCACAAAAGAGATCAAAATGTCTCAGAGAGACCAGATTTTTCACTGAACCCCCATGGCAGTGGTAACGAGTTTTCTCTAGCTAACTGCTGGCCTTGCATTAGTCTAAGAAGCTGCCTTGACTCCTGCCTGCCCAGTGAAACAGAGAAGCTTGCTACTTACCATAGAGTAGATAGCCACAGGTGATAGCTACGTTCAGCTTGACCAGCCAAGGGTCTCCCCTGCAAAGATGAAACAGTAGTGGGATGGTAAAACAGTGGGGGTCTGCCTTCTCCTCCAACTCATTACGTCCTATTTCTTTTCCTCATGATTCTGCTATCACAGAGTGTTATAATATAGAATTCGATTTTAGGGATTACAATTTTCAGAATCACCAGCCAGCAAGGATACAGGGGTCTTTTATTGGAAGCCTCACTGATTAAAATTTTGTTCTTAGTGATTGCAACTGATACAGTCAAGGCAATTTAAATAACTGATTTATATCTAAATTTCTTACTTGGAAATTCATATATGATATATTTCATATACTGTATTTCATTATATAAAGTTCATATATTCATTGCTTGGTTTGGAAATAAGAGGGTCCTGAATAAAAAGCTTAGAGCACAACCCAAAGCTGTTTGTCACAACCGCTTCCACAAACTGCAGAATTGCCTCTGCCTACAGCAGGACTGTGGAATCTTTGAGCCTTCTAATGTTGCTGGATTTCAACTCCCATCAGTTCCCTAGGTGAATCTGCACTGCAGAAATAAACCAGTTTGACACTACTTTAACTGCCAAGACTTTATCCTACAGAATCTTGGGATTTGTAGTTTGGTGAGGCACCACAGCTCTCTGACAGACTAGGCTGAATATCTAACCCAACTACAAATTCCAGGATTCCACAGGATGGAATCATGACAGTTAAAGTGATATCAAATTGCTTTATTTCTGCAGACTAGCCATTTTAAGTATGCTGGCAGTTGTGCCTCAACAACATATGTAGAGCCATAGGCATAGCATGGGTGCAGGTTTCTTTTTTGCATGTATCTTTGTAGCTATATAAGACTACTACCTATCTATTTAAAAATATTTTTAGACTCCCTCTAAGGGTGGAACCACCCCCAGGGGACATACCAGGGCAAATGAAACATTATGAAATAATAAAAACAGTAATGAAAAATAAAGGCAGCAGTCTAAAAATTATAAAAACAACAGGTTAACAGATATTTCCAGAATTCAGAAGATCTGAAAAGAAAGCACCTGGCAAACTTTTGATGGAAGTCTGTTTCAGAGGTGTATCGTAATTACTAAAGAGACAAAACCATTTGAAGTCTAGTGTGAGGGTTCTCTGGGTCTCCCTCCCTCTCTTGTCTGAGCTTGATGGGACCCCTTGAGAGCACCTTTTATCTAAAGAACTTACTGCCACCACTTGATGCTTAACTCTTTCCACTTTAGCAATGCAATGGGACATTGCTGGGGAATTCCACTAGTAAATCCCTTGCCAACAGTAGGGCAGAACAGAGCCAAACTGAGATATGTAAAAAGGAGTGCAAGAGAGGCAGAGTACTTTTTAAAAAAAGAAAGAAAGAAAAAGGCTTTATTCTAAATAAGGAAATTCTATAGTAAAAGGATATTTCTTTTCATAAAGAATCTTCTTGTTCTTCAGGCACAGGTGGAAGATATAGGTTGCACAGCCAAATCAATTCAGCCAAACCAGGAAAAGTAATCCTAATGCCACTGACTGGTACATTCTCCTAATCTTATTCACAGATCAGATGGGACTGGTAGTCCTTGATGTTTCTGGATAGCTAGGAGTCTGGACTCCATTGTCCAGCTCCACCAGCTTCAGTTCCAGAGTTCCTGGTTAGAAGCCCCTCATGGTCTGCTTAGTGACAGCCAAGAACAAAGACAGACCCCAAACCTCATGGTGCGTTCAGGCTTTATAAAACCTTTCCCGAGAGCCATCTTGAAGGTTCACAATTCTCCTCAACTGCCTTGGGCTATGTTTCCAAGAATTTCCCAGACAACATGGTGTAGTGGTTTGAGTGGTGGACTACAACTCTGGAGACCAGGATTCAGTTTCCAGTGCAGCCATGAAATCCACTGGGTGACCTTGGGCAAGTCACATGTTCTCAGCCTCAGGAGAAGAAAATGGGAAACCTTCTCTGAACAAATCTGGCTAAGAAAAACCCATGATAGGGTTGCCTTAGGGTCACCATAAAACAGAAATGATTTGAGGACATAACAACAACAACAACAACAACAACAACAAATGACCAGTGTCCATGCTGGCTCAGGGAAACTTAAAGAACTAATTCAAAAAAGTAACATTTCAAATTTCTTGACTTGCAGATGACTGTTAAACGTAGACCCTGAAAAGGTCATCCACAGGATGGTGACTTATAGATAGCATTCTGCCTCACAGATTACTGTAAGTAACATAAGCAGAAGGATTGTAATCATAGAATGTATAGGGCTGCATCTGCACTGCAGAAATAATCCGGGGTGACACCATTTTAACTACCCTGGCTCAGTGCTATGGAACTCTGGGAACTGTAGTTTTGTGAGACATTTAGCCTTCTCTGTCAGAGAGCTCTGGTGCCACAACAAACTACAGTTCCAAAATTCCATAGCACTGAGCCATGGCAGTTAAAGTGGTGTCAAACTGGACTATTTCTGTAGTGCAGATATAGCCTATGAGGCACTCTAAGCTAAGAAAGGAGTGTAAGTGTTAATTATTATAGCTGTCGTAGTGTAATGTACAAGTGAAAAGTTCCTACTTTTTCAGCCCAGTAGGAAACCCACAGTATTATAAACATCAGCTCTGTGATTCTATGAATAGCTATGCTATTTACAGTATCTTGACAAGTCAGGTATTTTCTTTCATTTACATAGAAAATCAGCTTTTAACTCTGTGTAACTGATAAGCTTTCATAATTTAGTTTTAAGACATGCTAAATGTAAGTACTTATATATTTTAAATTCAGAATTTAAACCAGCTTTTTATTATTTTTAGGGTTGCAGAAGATACCAGAAGCCCTTTCACACTAAACAATTATAGTGCCATTATTCCACTTTAACTGCCATGGTAACATCCTATGGAATCCTGTGTCTGCAGTTTAGGAAGGGGCATTTAGAATTCTCAGCCAGAGGGCTCTTCTAGCACCTCTCAAAACTACAAATCCCAGTATTCCACAGGATGCAGACCAATGGCAGTTAAATTGGAATTGTAGCACTGTAATTGTGTAGTATGAAATGAGCCCAGATGGTAAAGGTAAAGATAAAGGATTCCACTTTGACAAGGTTGTCAAGTTGTGTCCAACTGTAGGATCAAATGGTAAGAACTAGGTAGGAAATTGGGCAGTGGGACCCAAGAATCTTTGCGTTACCATGATAGTACTTTTGAGCCAAAAGACCTACTGAACTATTTTTTTCTCTACAAGTCATCTGTACAGTCCCAGACCTGGAACACCTACTAAGGAAGATCAAAGAAGAAAGTGCAAAGGCAGGCTTAATGTTGAATATAAAGAAAACAACAATAATGACCACTGAGGACCTTCACAAGTTCAACCTAGACAATGAAGAAATAGAAATAGTAAAAGAATTCCTATGCCTGGGATCAAACACTGATAGAAATGGGGACTGCAGTCAAGAAATCAGAAGAAGATTAAGAATGGGGAGAGTGGCTATAGAAGAACTAGAAAAGATTCCAAAATGCAAAGCTACACAACTGAGCACAAAAGTAAGAATCATACAAACAATTGTATTTCCTATTACCATGTATGCATGTGAGAGCTGGACAGTTAGGAAAGATGATTGGAAGAAAATCCATTCATTTGAGATGTGGTGCTGAAAAAGAGTGCTGAGGATCCCATGGATAGCCAAAAGGACAAACAAATGTGTCCTTGAGCAGATTAAGCCAGAAACCTTCCTGGAAGCCAAGATGACCAAACTGAGGCTGTCGTACTTCAGACACATCATGAGAAGGAAGGACTCATTGTAAATGACAATAATGCTGGGAAAGGTGGAGGGAAGTAGGAAGAGAGGAAGGCCACATGCCAGATGGATGGACTCTATTAAGGAGGTCACGGGTTTTATGGGGTTACAGGAATTAAGTAGAGCAGTGGAGGGCAGAGGGTCTTGGAGATGTCTCATCCATTGGGTCACCATGAGTTGAGATCGACTCAAGGGCAGTTAAGAACAACAACAACAACAACAACAACAACAACAACAACCACGTCACTTAGATAAAAAGCCATAGGAATGTTCCACAGATCATCCCAAGAGGACCATATGATCTGGAAAGTCTATAGGGTATTTGGTGGTCTAATACAGCTTTAGCCTCATGCTTGGTTTCTCAGTCTAAGAAACTTGTCAAAGAAGAAGATGGTGCCCTGCCCTCTTCACCCCTCTCCTGATCTTGACTACACACTTGCTTCTTCTAACTTGCACCCTTGGCCTGGTCTCTGTTCAGTCCTCTCGACCTGGACTTCTACTTGACTTTGAACTGTGTATTTGCTTCTCTGATGCCAACTAATCACTTGCAGGATAAAACTTGCAGGTTTCTAGAACATTTGATAACTGAATTTAAGAATAAGTAAACAAATAGATCCAATACTTGTTTTTAAATCCATTTTTATTTTTAAAAAAGTAATTGATCTTCATCTTCCCTGTCCACTGATCAATCAACTATGGGTAACTAATTTACCATTTAAAACTAATGTAGACATGCTCTCTTGAGACTGCCATCACAGCAATCCCCTTTTCTTCTAAGTTCCAATGTTATTATTTGTCAGAAGTCCACCTTCATGAGTAGGCCCATGAACCTGTCCTTGCTAATGTTGTCACTGCCCATTTTCATCACTCAAGCTTCTGAGCCAATTTGTACCACCTGACCTCTCATCACTTGGTTGCTGGCTCTGAGAGGGAAAGTAAGTAAGACAGCACCACCAAAGAGGAAGAGCACCAGGAGGCTCAAGGAGTTGCCACTGTCCCCAATTGGAGTACCACAGTGGGCACCTAGCATCTGCAGATCCCTGATGGCACCCTGTTAGTTCTGTCTGCTAGCTTTGTGTTACTGGAAACTAAATGTGGCAATGTCATAATCAGTTGCACTTGCTTTTTCTCAAATCAGAGGGTTTTGGGAAATATGTACACAGATGCACCTAGAGCTCTGAAAAGTTACACCCAGAATCCTTCATTCAGCACAGTCAGAGGCCATGCTTGCTGGGGGATTGTGGGATTCATAATCCAAAAATTAACTTTTCCAAGTTCTGGATGAAAATGGACATGTTTATCTTTATAAAAAGAAAATGATTATAACCTCAAACTCTAGTTCTGGAAGGACAAAGTACAAAAGACGTGTCATAGAAGACCAAGGAACAAAACTGCATGAAATAAATGTGATAAGAGATCCATTTAAAATCACAGATTAAAATTCCTTGATTGCCAAGTGCAGCAGAGATGGACTGTGAGACAGCCCAGGAGGCTGGATAGAACCAAATACATGCTGGTGAGAAAAGAGTAGAAATGGCAGGATGTAATGTAGATTGACGAGAGGGTGGGATGTGAAAGGGATTGCTCAGTGCCTACAGAACTTCAGGGGCCCACCTCAGCCAGCCTCATCTGGGAGCAATGAGAGGCTAAAGGACAGCAGGCATGGCCATGGTGCATTGACAGCATAAGCACCTCTTAAGGCACGGTGCCAGCCCCGGATCACAGGCTCCTGCCTGCAGCTAACTCCACCCCATCTGGTTCAATCCTAAACCCAAAGGGAAACAAGAGTCCATTCTTTCCCAGCATAAAACATCCCTTCATGATTTCTCTACACAATGGGACCAATCAAGCTCACAGGCACCTCCTCCCTCTCTCGCTTGAGGGGAAGCAAGCCAAGGAAACAAAGCCTGCAGCCTGGGTGGTGAAGTGTGTTATGAGAGGGTGGCAGAGTTTATGTGTGGGTGTGAGAGGGAGGGAGGGGAGAATGAGAGTGCAAGCCTGGTGCTCCATTCCTTCTTACCAGATGGGATTGGCATTTATGGCGTCGTCATACCAAAGGATGTAGAGGCAGAAGAGACCAACTATTATGGCATGGAGAGTGGACACACACCTAGGAAGGAGGAACAGGAGGAAGATGAGTTAAGGGTTAACCCAGGATTAACCCATTTGTGTTCACAGAGGTGCAGTCTCTTTGCCTTTACACACACATACACAATTATTTCTTGTAAAACCAACAAGGCCTCAAGGCTTTTCTTTCTTCTTGCCCAAACATGGACCAATGTCTATTTTTGCTCCTCTAACATGTTGTTAAGACTTGAGCCAGATAAGATCACAAGAAGGAACTACATGTCTTTTCCCACCCCATCTCCTCCACTACCCCCAGAGTCTTGTACCTGGAGTTCCATTCACTCTGCTTCACTGAAGAAAGGGTGGAGTAGCTGGGGCTCAGCGACAAGGAGAGCTGGGGGCTGACAGCAGAAAAGGAGAACTGGAAGGCTACAAAGCTGCTGGCCACAATGCAGTAGCCCACGCGGGTGGAGTCCTCCATTGAATTTCAGCAACACCTGTGAACAGATGATTGAATGTGAGAACAGGGAATGGTCTGCTGTTGTGCTGAAATTCTCTAAGGACAACAGGTTTAGCAAATTGCTCCCTCAAGGCCATAGAAGAGGATTGAAGCAGGTTAAACTGTTGCTTGTCCAAGTGCACTGCAGAGACCATGATATAGGTTTGCTTGAACATGCTGGCTGGGGGTTTCTGGGGGTTGTAATAAAGGCAGGAAGACAACATTCCAAGCACCACAACCTATCAGTCTCAAAGGATGAAAGCATCAGAATTCCTCAGATCTCCCACCCTGCATGGCAGGTGGCCATGTGGAATGGGATGGGGCTGTGTCTGGGAACTCTAGTCCAAATAGTTTTCCCAGTTCTCGTCTAAGCAGAAACAAAGGCAATTTAGAACCAAAGTTCAGAAAGGTATTCACTTGCCTAGCAAATGGTTTGAGAATTCCTGAACTTTGATTCTAAATAGCTCCTGAAGAAGTATATATGCCCAAATATGTCAAGTTATTTGATTTTTTTACTGTTTTTACCCAACCATTGAGCATCTTGAGATGTGTCTCCAATCTTTTATGTGGATTTAATTGTATTTTCTGCAGGTTTTGTTTCTTTTACATTAAAAAAAAATTATGTAACCAAGTCAGCTGGGTGCTCCCTATAGCTTGGTGGTCAGGGTGAGAGCACCAGCTTGCCCATCTTCGACTTCATCATAGTCCCCTCCTCTGAAAGAGATGCTGTTGTGGCTGTTGGCCATGAAATCTAAATTAAGAGTCAGGGTTCAGACATAGTTCTTACATGGGTGTTCCTTACCTGTGGGCTTGTGTAGGCATTTGGTTGGCCACTGTGGCAAACAGGAGCAGAACCTAGAAGAAACCTTTTTGTTGGGTGGGGAGGCTATACCTCTGCTGGTTTCTGGGGAATTCTGGGGGTGAGTAGCCCAGCAAGTATCTTTTCCAGACTCTGAAAATAATGCTTGACAAAGGGCCAAAACATACTGCAGAAATAATCCAGTGAGATCACTTTTGCTACCATAGTTCAATGATAGGAAATCCTGGGAACTGTAGTTCTGTGAGTCATTTAGCCACGTCTGTCAGAGAGCTCTGGTGCTGCAACAAACTACAGTTCCCAAATTCCCAAGCACTGAGCCAGAACAGTTAAAGAAGTCTCGAACTGGATTATTTCTGCAGTGTGTTTTGGCCCTAAATCAGTGGTCCCCAAACTATGCCCTTTAAGAGATTTTGGACTTCAGCTCCCAGAAGCCTCAGCCATCTTGGCCAGTAGTCTGGGATTCTGGGAGCTGAAGTCCAAAATCCTTTAAAGAGTGCAGTTTGGGGACCACTGCCCTAAATGAATCCATCTGTATGCTATAACATGGCATGTCTTATGTTCAGAAGAATCCCACAGGAAGAAAAGAAGAGGCAACGACTGTAGCAACCACTAGAAACTATGCCTTTGACTTTTTCAGCCTTCCAGGAGCAATACCGTAAAAATGAAAAAGAAAAATCCCAGCTTTTCATTTTAATTCACCCACCTCCCAGAATGCCAATGGGTGCTATTTGCTTCAGTAGGAAAGCAGATGAAAAAGAGGCTGGCAATGGCAAATCTCCTCTGAACAAATCTTGCAAAGAAAACCCCATGATAGCTCGGGATCACCAGAAGTTGGAAGTGATTTAAAGGCACACAACACACACACAATGATTAAATTCCCAGAGGTATGAGCAAGATCTGGCTCATCTCTTCATATCCACTAGCTGAGAAAGAAGGTTTTTCTCCTGCTTCAGGCACTGGCACCCTTAATGTTAGTGAAAATAGGCAATTATGGGTACAGGTGAGGTGTAGCTTTGGGAAGGTGCAAAATGAGGACATTGCCCTCACAGATAAAGTTTTGTCTCCCAATGAAATTTTCCTTCATCCCCCAAATTTCTGGCATTACAGGAACTTAAAACTGCAGATCAGCATTTAGAAATACAGTTTTGGCCTCAAAGAGAAGGGACAGGCAAAGGTGAAAGCCCCAGCAAAATAATGATCATTTAGTACTCTTCTTATTGATTATTCAAGATGGAGCTCAACTACAGAGTAGCCTCAGTAGTGTAACTCTGCCCAGTTATTTCAGGAGGCTCTCAACAGCCCCTGCAGCCTAATCTTGTGGGTGATTTGAGGTCCCCAGCCCCGTTCCAGAGTCCATGCCAGGCAGCCAAAGCACCTGATTTATCTTAAGTATCAAGGCCAAACACTGGATAAAAAGCACACTATAAAATGTAAGAGGCAAAAGTAGCACAAGAGTGGCAGCTTAGGAGGGATCAGGTCTGGTGTGCTATCTGAAAGAATTGTAATGGTGCCAAAAGAATAAGCTTCAGTAGCTTTCCTTCATGAATGCAGGACAATCCAAAGAGGAGGGGAGCAGCAAAGCCTTCCAACTTCTTATGGGAGAAGGTACCTCTATGAGCACCAGACTGAGCACAGAAAATATACACAAGGCACTTGGTGTTCACAGTTGGATAAAAGCTGTAAGAGATGGGATGGACTGATAGTTGAGTACTGTGTGAGCGATGGTCACGAGCTTGGGGTTCAGTACACCTTCACTATGTTCGGCTGGGACAGATGTTTTTGTTCCTACTGTGTCATGGTCAGAAAGAAAACCCTAATTCTAAAATCTAGAAAACAAAATAAAGTAAGTGCTGGAAATGTCTGGAAAATATACATACTGTAGGCTCTTGGATCCACATATGGTGGAAATATCCCAAAATTAAGAAATATTGGAGGATAATACATATAAAACAAGTAGAATCTTACAAATTAATTTTCAAATGTTGCCTGAAATATATTTACTTAGCGTGACAACTAAGATGATGGTTAAAGATGGAAAAAATATTGGAGGATAATTATATATATATATGGTAACTTGAGGAAGAATATTACGTACTAGCAAAATATTAGAAATCTAAAGACATACCAACAATAGAGGAATGGCTACTAAGTCTAGCAGACATGTGTGAACTTGACAAATTGAATAACAAGGACATGAACATTATTGAGAAAGAATGAGCTCCTATTCTAAAATTCAGTAAGAGGCGATGGGAAGGTTAAAACACAAAATATTAAATACTATTTAAGCTCAATAGATGTAGTACTGTTAGAGGCAGGAAAATTATATGATGATCAGAAACCAAGAATATAGAGCTAATAAGTGTTTTACAAAGTCAGATGGATTTAAGAAGCAGCGCTTTATAAACAAACCATAATAATAATAATAATAATAATAATAATTTGTTTTTATTGTTTAGGATATATTTAGTTATATGTATTGGATGTGTTATTGTTTTGTTAAGATGTTTATATATGTTTAAATGTGTTTTAGTAACAATAAAATGTTTTTTAAAAGAAGAAGAAGACGCTGAAGGTTTGTGTCCTGAGGGACACCACCAAAGAGACAGAAGGAAAGGAAAAAGCAAGCTGAAAGAGAGACTCATAAGACTACTCAGAAAGGCAATGAGGAACAGACAAAAAGAGAGAACATTTAAGGCAGCTTTTCCCAACATGGTGCCCTACAGAAGTGTCAGACTAAAACCCTAGCCAATTGAAATTTTATAAAAGGGAATGAACTGTTGAAAAAGATGCTGATTAATAGAAAGAAAGGAAGAAAGTGAACAAGCAAGCAAGCTGACACTATATACCTTGGTATCAAGAGAATCAATGGTGTGTTTTGTTTTTGTTTTGTCCCAGGAGAGGACAAAGAATGTTCACGAAAGGGGTGGTTAGATTATAGGGAAACAGTTGAAGGACATAAACTAAAGACACCAAAAACAAAGAGTATGCATTTCCATAATGAAGAGCTGCCTCTCACACTACAGTTTGAATTTAAGTAAGTGGTTTGAACATTGACTATGACTCTAGAAACCAGGGTTCAAATACCCACCTGACCATGAAAACCTATTGGGTGACCTTGGGCAAGTCATGCTCTCTCAGTCTCAGAGGATGGCAATGTCAAACTCCCTCTGGGGAAACTTGCCCAGAAAACCCTTTGATAGATTCGCCTTAGGGTGGCCATAAGTTTAAAAACAACTTGGAAGCACATAGCAACAACATGGGTTATTCAAGGACAAAAAGCGACAGTGTACCTGAGGATCCCCAGGCGTAGATACTGCAGTTTTGAAAAATGTGAACTGAGAATTGGCCCTTAGTGACAAAGGGGAGGATGACTAATGGAATAATGGTTAGATGGGATAGATGGATCAAGTGAGGGTTTCTTTAAGAATGAGAAGAAAAGGTATGAGCTCATTGGGAGAGAATGCAACAGGACAGGTGATAAAATACCAACGGGGCAGACAGATCTCTTTAACAAGACGAAAGGGGCCAGGGTGAGGTAGAACGTCTGGATCAAGTGAAACCAGGTTGAAGGTAGAAGCATAACTGACAGAGTCTTTCATGTGATACTGGGTAGAAGAGGCAAGGAAAGGGAGGCACATAAGAGATTGTAAGCAACAGAATTAAAATACTAAGAATGGATCACAGCAGAACAGTACCACTGTTCAGCACTGTTGAGACTAACTAAAAAATAGAAGGTGGTAGCATGAGCTTCTGTAGACTTGAGCCTACTTTCTCAGATGCAACTTTTTTCTTTTATTTAGTCTCAAATGGGCTACAAGATCCCTTTGCAGACTGATTTTCCAGACTAACATGGCTGTGTCTTTGAATTGTTCAGCAAGATACAGACTAGTTAAAATGCAGAGAAAACAAACCTATTTTGGTGAGTGTTCAGTAAGTTCGTGAGACTGTTTTTTAGCTGCATGATAACAGGAAAAAGGAAATGAGCAGTGAGAGTGAAGTCAGACTGA
This sequence comes from Sceloporus undulatus, assembly GCF_019175285.1. Lineage (NCBI taxonomy): Eukaryota > Metazoa > Chordata > Lepidosauria > Squamata > Phrynosomatidae > Sceloporus > Sceloporus undulatus. The sequence goes on from NC_056523.1 coordinate 197,527,622, forward strand.
GGATCTGCAGAATGAAACAAGGGACAAGAGTCAGGAGCCAACAACTTTGCCCAGTGATTCCAGAAGTTTGTGTGCAGCACTGCGCAGGCGCAGTACAACCCATTTGTATGTATTCGCAGATGATCACTCGAAGAAATACTGTTACAGGTATGCAACCTGTCCTTCTCAGCCTCAGAGAAAGGCAATGGCAAACCTTCTTTCAACAAATTTTGCCAAGAAAACCATGTAATACAATCACCATAGGCTGGAGTTTATTTGAAGGCACATAACAACAACACAGAGAAATAGAAGAGAAGGGAGGGATTAGGTTCTGAAAAAAATGTAAAAGAATGAAAAAATTAGTAATTTTTGGAGAATGTAAAAGTGGAGAATTAATGCACGGTGCAGAACTATAGAAGGTGAATCAAAATTTTGAAAGATGTGAATGGGGAGTGAGATGAAGAAACATGATGAAAGTATGAGGCAAAGAAAGGCTAAAGAACAGGAAAATAATGAGAATAGAGTGAGAACTCTGAAGAACTTATCTATGGAGATGTACCAGGATTAGTTGACTATTTTTCCTTAGAAAACAACAATCAGATAAATGACACCTCTTTTTGCCTTATAAAAATAATGGTTGCACAAGACACAAACCTTTCTGCATGCAAGGTGAAAGTCTTTTTGCATGCATATTGGGAGAGAAGATAGAGGTATAATTCTGCCTTTCATGTGATAGTGGATAGAAGAGGCAAGGAAAAGAGGCACATAAGAGATTGTAAACAACAGAATTAAAATACTAAGAATGGATCACAGCAGAACAGTACCATTGTTCAGCACTGTTGAGACAGAAATTGGAAAGGTCTGCTGTTGGTCACAACATCTAAGGACTAAGGACACAATCCCAGGCATTTTTACCTATGAGTACATAGGTACTGAATTAAATGGAAATTACAGTCAACCCTCCGTGTTTGCGGACCCCTCCTCCCAACAATATTCAAGCCCCATAGGCTTCAATGACACGGGCACACACTACAGACATGTGCCCCATTATGTTCCCCCTCTGTTTGCCACTCGCACATAAGCGAGGGTGTGAATTCTAAGGCTGCACAAACGGAGGGGGAACTGTACTTCTAAATACATACGCATAAGCCTATGTCGAATGCTTCGTTTTAAAAATGTCAAACTTCGTGTGCTGTTAAAGCACTACTAGGTCTGCGGCTGAGCAACTGACACATATTTCTCCAATCCTTTTTTACAATGTTCCATTGCACAGTCTTGAGTTTCATGACAAGTTTATCCTATGTTTTTTCTTAATCTTGAACCAAAATAGACCCCCTTATGCATTAAATTACTGCTGCTTACAAGAAGGAAGAAGCCATTCTTTCTCTTCTTTAAGAAATCCTTTAAAATATTTCTAATCCTTTTCCTAATCCTTTCCCCTTAATCTTCCATCCTCTAAAATGAATATGTGCAGAATTTGGAGTAACACAATACAAATAGTGATGTTACCTTTAACACAATATTGAGGGTATAAAGCCATTCCTTCTTCAAGTGAACTTAATGACTGACAACTTTGCTAATTTGTTTTGGAGTAGTAGAATGAGTAACATACGGTACATCCATTACTTTCAAAATGTCGGTTTGTGGGATAATTTGTGGGTATTTCAAGCAGGACTAAATAGAAGGAGTAACGATTTCCATCCATCCTCTGGGCTCTCCTTTTGGCCTGTTCTGCAGAATGAGCAACAGCAGGAGAATATGCTGCATGTTCAGAGGAGGGTGACCAAAATGGTGAAGCGCCTGGAAACCATGCCTTATGGGGAGAGACTTAGGGAGCTGGGTATGTTTAGATTGGAGAAGAGATGGTTAAGAGGTGATATGATAGCCCTGTTTAAATATTTTTAGGGGTGTCATATTGAGGATGGAGCAAGCTTGTTTTCTGCTACTCCAGAGAATAGGACTTGGAGCAATGGGTTCAAGCTACCTGAAAACAGATTCCACCTAAACATTAGGAAGAACGTCCTGCCAGTAAGAGCTGTTTGACATTGGAACACACACACTTGGAAGGTGGTGGAGTCTCCTTCTTTGGAGGTCTTTAAACAGAGGCTGGATGGCCATCTGTCAGGAGTGCTTTGACTGTGAGTTCCTACATGGCAGGGGATTAGACTGGATAGCCCTTGTGGTCTCTTCTAACTCTATGAGTCTAGGATTCTATAACGATAACACCAGTGATCCATAGGAGTTGTTTTTTCTCCTTAACCTAAATTATTCTCAAAACCCTGTCTCACATGATGGCTGCAATGCTGTTCCTTCCATCAGTGTTTGACTAGAGACCCTTCTCAGTTTCCAACCTAAAGCAGATGCAGCAGTGCAGTTCCATGATTGGACTACCCAACTTTTTTCTTTTGCAAAAAGCAGCTGTTGTGGGGCTGATCTAGATCAGTGATCATAAGGGGCAAGTGGTGTAACCCTTTCAACCTGTACCATTTTATTCTTTGAAAATTGGTCCTTCCAAAGACTGTTAGCCCCACAACACCAACCCAAAAAAAAAACAAAGAGGAGGCAGGCATATATATCTTACCTTGTCCTGCAGGCACATCCACCAACTTTCTAGGTTCTGTTAAAACAGTGGTCCCCAAACTATGCTGTTTAAGGGAATTTGGACTTCAGCTCTATTGGCCAACATGGCTGATGCTTATAAAATGTTTCTGCTTTCAGTTTCATCTGTTTCATCTAATTACTATACTCTGCTGTAGCGTTTTTAGACTGCTGTTTTTAATTTTTTAGCAATTGTAATGAGATTGTTTTGTGTGCATTTTATGGTTTTAAATGTGTCCATGAGGGCCCTGTTGAGGCTTGAGAGATGGCATTATAAATACTGGAATAAGTGAATGAATAAACACATAAAATGGAATGTAGGGTTTTTTTCTTGGCTGTGGCCAACTAAGTAAGTCCCCAGCATAGCTTTCATATTCATTGATGCATTTGATTTATTAATGTCTTCCTTTCTCCCAAAGCTGCTTACAATAAAATTAAAACATCAAATGAATAAAAGCTTTACAAAAATTTAAAATCCAATTTAAAAACAGATTGCTTTAAAAAGACCTACAGTGCTCTTCCAGTTAAAAACCCCTTCCAGAGCAAGAGAGGTTAATTGCCTAAGGCCCTATAGATACTATGAACCTAAAAGGCCTCAACCCAAATCCTTCACTGCTTAGTTAAAACATCTCAAGAAGAAGAATTGGGAAAAACCATGCTCAACTTGTATGCAACAAATATCATATGAAGAGCAGGTTTAAACTCAGAAGAAGCAGGAGGGAAGACAGGAGGAAGGAACATCAATAATTTAAGATTTGCAGACGACACCATACTGTGTACCCTTTCTTTATGCGGGGGATCCATTCCGGACCTCCCCCGTGTAAAGAAAATAACGCGTATCTGGGCGCACCAAGGCTTCTTTCGGTGCAGGCTTCCAGCGTATGCTGGAAGCTGCGTATGGCACACCCGCGTATAATGCAGGTGCACTGTACTAGCAGAACGCATCACAGACCAGGAACAATTGCTAAGGAAGGGCAGAGAAAAAAGTACAAAGGCAGGCTAACTCCTGAACATTAAGAAAACAAAAATAATGACCATAGAGGATTTACATAAATTCAACCTAGATGACATTGAAATAGTTAAAGATTTACCATACCTTGGATCAAATATTGATTAGAATGGAGACTGCAGTCAAGAACTCAGAAGAAGGCTGAGAAGGGCAGCCATGAAAGAACTAGAAATGATCCTAAAGTGTAAAGATATAAAACAGAGCACTAAAGTTAGAATCATCTGAGCCATCACCATGTATGGATGTGAGAACTTGACAGTGAAGAAAGTGGCAGAAAGAATATCAACACATTTCAGATGTCATAGAATCATAGAATCATAGAATCATAGAATCGTAGAGTTGGAAGAGACCACTAGGGCCATCCAGTCCAACCCCCTGCCATGCAGGAAATCCAAATCAAAGCATCCCTGACAGATGGCCATCCAGCCTCTGTTTAAAGACCTCCAAAGAAAGAGACTCTATCACCTTCCGAGGAAGTGCATTCCACTGTCGAACAGCCCTTACTGTCAGGAAGTTCCTCCTAATGTTCAGGTGGAATCTCTTTTCCTGTAGCTTGCATCCATTGTTCCGGGTCCTGTTCTCTGGAGCAGCAGAAAACAAGCATGCTCCCTCTTCAATATGACATCCCTTCAAATATTTAAACAGGGCGATCATATCACCTCTTAACCTTCTTTTCTCCAGGCTAAACATCCCCAGCTCCCTAAGTCGTTCCTCATAGGGCATGGTTTCCAGACCCTTCACCATTTTTGTCGCCCTCCTTTGGACATGCTCCAGTTTCTCAATGTCCTTTCTGAATTGTGGCGCCCAGAACTGGACGCAATATTCTAGGTGGGGCCTGACCAAAGCAGAATACAGTGGCACTATTACTTCTCTTGATCTAGACACTATACTTCTATTGATGCAGCCTAAAATAGCATTGGCCTTTTTAGCTGCCGCATCACACTGTTCACTCATGTTCAACTTGTGGTCTACTTGGACTCCTAGATCCCTTTCACACGTAGTTTCTTTCAGCCAGGTGTCACCCATCCTATATCTGTGCATTTTATTTTTCCGCCCTAAGTGCAATACTTTACATTTCTCCGTGTTGAATTTCATTTTGTTAGCTTTGGCCCAGCTTTCTAGTCTATTCAGGTCATTTTGAATCTTGATCCTGTCCTCTGGGGTATTAGCTATTCCCCCTAATTTGGTGTCATCTGCAAATTTGATAAGTATGCTCCCAATTCTGTCATCCAGGTCATTGATAAAGATGTTGAATAGCACTGGGCCCAGGACAGAGCCCTGTGGGACCCCACTGGTCACTTCTCTCCAGGATGAAAAGGAGCCATTGTTGAGCACCCTTTGGGTTCGGCCAGTCAACCAATTACAGATCCATTTAACAGTTTCTTTGTCTAGCCCACATTTTACAAGCTTGTTTGCAAGAATGTCATGGGAAACCTTGTCAAAGGCCTTACTGAAATCAAGATATACTATATCCACAGCATTCCCTTCATCTACCAAGCTGGTAATTTTATCAAAGAAAGAGATTAGGTTTGTCTGGCATGACTTGTTTCTCTGAAACCCATGTTGACTTTTTGTGATTATGGCATTGCCTTTTAGATGTTCACAGACTCTCTGTTTAATGATCTGCTCCAGAATCTTTCCTGGTATTGATGTCAGACTAACTGGACGATAATTGTTGGGATCCTCTTTTTTTCCCTTTTTGAAGATGGGGACAACGTTTGCCCTTCACCAGTCTGCTGGGATCTCTCCTGTTTTCCAGGAGTTTTCAAATATGATTGCCAATGGCTCCGATATTACTTTTGCCAGTTCTTTTAACTTTTGCCAGTTCTTTTTATGTCGTGCTGGAGGAGAGTGCTGAGGATACCATGGACAGCCAAAAAGTCAAACGAGTGGGTCCTTGAACAGCCTGAACTCTCCCTGGAAGCCAAGATGACAAAACTGAAGCTGTCATATTTTGGCCACATCATGAGAAGGCACAACTCATTAGAAAAGACAATAATGCTAGGAAATTTAGAAGGCAATAGAAAAAGAGGAAGACCACATGCTAGATGGCTAGACTCAATCAGGAATTTCATGGGCCTGAACCTGCAGAATCTGAGCAGAGCAGTGGAGAATAGGGAGTCATGGAGATGTCTCATTCACAGGAATCCCATGAACAGAGGTCAACTCAAAGACAGTTAACAACAAAGGCCATGGAGGGGTGCTGACGGTCAAGGATTGTTCGCCTCCAGGGATAATGTCTCAGTCAGCAAAATAATCTTCCTTCACTTCTGGTGCACAGAACAGTCACACAGATGGGTCTGTCTTCTATCACCCAATAACCTTTGGAATATCTTCCAGCCTTACACTCCTGAGATAAAGTTTCGACCTGTGCTTTTAGCCTAGATAAACTTGCTCAATTATTTGTTCACAGGGAAAACCTACGCATGCCCACTCCAAAGTAAGTTTCACTAAACTGAAAGGGTCTTGCTCTTAGGTAAGTGTTTATAGGTATACTGCAACCAAAAACTGAATGTCTAGGTTTAATGTTTAAACTTGCATTGTAACAACCAGCCAAGTCTCAAGGTGTAGGTTTAAACTTTAAACCTACACCTTGAGATTTGGGCGTTAGATACAAAGCAAGTGATTTTTAACTGATAAAACATTTCCAAAGGTTTGCACAAATTTAAGGACTAACAGGCTCACCCACACAACTGTGTCAGTTTAAGATCCTTCTCCAGAAAGTGCACCCTTTCATGGCCCTCATACACACCCATGTCTTGCTGTATTCTTCTGCCATGAGTTCAAGAGAGAGCCTTTTCAGTGGCTGCTCCCACCCTCTGCAATTTTTTTCTTTTCTTTTTTTAATCTTTTATTACTTCCTTGAGTTTCTCTGTTAAGTGAGACATAGGAGCTCGACAAACAGCCCCGAAAGGGCGGGCTGGAGCTGCCTGTTTTTGCTCCTGAGGGAGCCCACAACAACCAAACCACTCGGGCTCCCTCCGCACCTTCTTGGTGCACACAGCCACCGCCATGAGTGCGTCATTGGTGCACTGTCGTGCATCGATGACACAAGTAAAGCACTGCAACCTGCAAACGCTGTGCCATGCTTATGTCATCATGACAGTCCACCATACACTAGGGCTCAAGAGCGTGCAAATATTCTGCACTCCCGAGCCCTAATTTTGGCCCCAGGCCACCGCAAACCGGCAGTCTTACTGGGCCATTGTTTCTTATGTTTAACTACTTCTTTCAGTATGATGTGACTTTCATATTTCTTCAGTGTTTCCTACTGAGATCTTCCAGTTAGCTATTTGATATATTTAATGATTAAAGCTTTCTTTGTTCCAATTCTAGTAGTTCTTACAAAAATTTGTTAGATATTCCCAATTTTTTCCTACTTTCTGAAATTTTTTTGTTTATTAAATATATTAATTTGTCCTTCTCAGTAACTTCCAGTAAGTCCAACAGCTCCCTGCTTTACTTTCACTGGCATCACCAGCAGGCAAAAACCTTTTTATTTTGTCTCTCCTCAATCTTGTCTATTTTAAATTGATTTTAATTTGTAATTTTAGCATTGGTATTTTAGTTTTTAAGGTAAGGGATAATGGAATATGTAATTTTTAGTTATGTATGTGTTATGTATTTACTTATGTATTCTGTTGTAACCCACTTTGATCCTTCTAGAAAGGTGGGATATAAATTATTATTATTATTATTATTATTATTATTATTAAGCAAGCTTTTAACATGTAATTGCTCCCAGATTGGCTTCTTATCAGGGTGTGTGCTTTATTCATTTATTTTTAACTTTTGTATGCTTTCAAAATAAATGTATACTATTTTTAAATGCAATTATTTTAATTGTTTCAAAAATTGTATTGTTAGTTTTTAACTGACTTTCATCTGTGAGTCATGTTGGGTCCACTCTGGGAGAAAGATGGCATATAAATGAAATAAATTTTATTTTATTTTATTAAATCCTATGGGAATCATGAGACCTCTAGACTGCAGGGTTTAAAAAACCAACTAAACAAAAATAAACAACCCCTTTCAGCCAAAAGATAGACTCTAGAGACTACATTTTGGTCAACAAATGCTGCTTCAGTCTCCTGCCAAAATTGCAAGAAAATTACCTAGATGTGACTCAAAATCACATTTCCAGTTCCCATGGAGTGGATTGGTGCAGCCCATGAAAAGTCCAGATGAGCCAGAAATGGCTGTCTGACCCCTGTTGCAGGCCCATTGACATTTTTACCGAAAGGCATCTGGAGAGCCATTTCTTCCTTATGTGTCACCCACTTAGGCTGGAGTTTCTAGGTAGGAGATGAAATCCAAAATACCTGAAGGGACAAAAATTCCTCACTCCTGGTCGTGAGTCTCCAGATCACACTGACCTCATTGAAAAGCTCACATGTAAGCAAAGAAATGGGATGGGAACAGCTGAGGAGAGAGTGGTAGGTGGGCAAAATCTCCATCATTCATTCATTCATTAGAGTACTTATACCCTGCCCTTCAGCCCTAAAGTCCATGGCCCAGATCCCTGGGGGCCAGGGCAGAGAAAAAGACCGCAAACACTGTATTACAAAATAAATGTTACTACAGGTTGAGTGTCCCTCATCCAGAATTCTAGGGTCCAAAATATTCCAAAATCTAAAACTGTCCACATGGGTGGCTGAGCTAGTGACGCCATTGCTTTCTGACGGTTCAGTGTACACCAACTTGGTTTCATGCACAGCATGATTCAAAATATTGGGTATAAAATTACCTTTAGAGTATGTGTATAAGGTATATGCAAAACAGAGTTGAATTTCATGTATAGACTTGGGTCCCATCTCCAAGGTATCTCATTATGTATATGCAAATGTTTTTTTTAAAACTCTGAAATCCAAGACACTTCTGTTCCTAAGCATTTCAGATATGGGAGACTCAACCTGTATGTCACGAGAACAGAGTGTGGCTATAATATCTGTTGCTAAATCTCAATATATCCAAGTTTTCTCTAAGCATACATGTTTAATATGTCTCAGATTTGGCAAAACATAACATGCACCTTGAGACTAGAGCTACTAGGCTCTAACAGTAGATCCCAGGAATGCTTAGTTGTTTAAAAACTTGTTCAATGAAGGTGGTAATGCTAGGTCTGGCTCTTTATTGCCTGGGCTGCCATTTACAGGCAAAGGGGCTCAATTTCTCAAGTTCAAGTTGCTTTAAAACATGCTAATGGAAGCAATAATATCTGGTTTGTAGGAAGGTTCATGCAGCTCTCAGAACATTAATAAAACTTCTGAGAGTCTGAAGTACCTTTGGAAATGGGGGAGTCACCATTAGGTAGGGCAATCCTGTTCGATCCTGCCTACCCACTAAGGTCGGCTAAGGAGGCTCTGTTAAATATCCTGCTGATCATGGCACCTGGCCCTTGGGACTCCTTGTTCTGAGCGATTTGCCTCTTCGCTGACCACCTGCCAACTAAAGGGAGTTTTGTTTACTTGCTGTTGTTCAGGAAGATCTGTGGCCTGACTGTGCTTAGCTCTCTCCTTTTGCTCTTTATTTTGCAGTTTTACCTGCCTCATTGGTTCAACCCTCCATTTTAGGGTTTATTCTGTAAGTTGGCTTGAATGGTTCTGTTCAGAATCACAAGTATATCAGTATTTTGCATAAATAAGTAAAGCGGCTATGTAGGACCTAGGAACTGCACCCCAGCATACTTGCTGACACTGTAAAGGACTCCACAAGAGAGCATGAGATGTACAGATACGCACACACTGTACATTCTGGCAGCATATCAAAACGATGAGTTTTAGTCTGTTCCTCTATAGCTGGCTTTTTAAAAAGCGCAGGTGCTGCCAAAGGAGTTTAGCACACGGGAGGAATTTCTCTTAATTTCAAATGAAAGGAAAGTGGGGCCAGAACACATTCACTTGAATTTGCTAGTTCAGCGAATTTATGTGAATTCGAATTGCATTCAAACTGAGTTCCCATTGCCTGAAAACAGTTTGCCATTGCCCAAAACTGTGTGTGATTACCTCTCACGCAATAACGTGAAACCCCATGATTACATTCAGACTGACTGCCCCTTGCCCGTTATTGCGTGTGGTAGTCTATCATGCAATAATGTGAAACCCCATGATTGCGTTCTGATTGCCATTGGATTATACTTCCAATTTCCCTTGTCTGATAAACTCTAAAGACTCAGGTCTTAGGCACACTGGAAGCTGCATTACACCAACTCAGATCATGGTCCAGCTAGCCCAGAACTCTCACCTCTAACTGGCAGGAGGGGCTGCCCATGGTCTCAGGAAGGATCCTTCCCTGGCCCTATGTGGAGGTTTCCATGAGTAGTGAAAAGGCTGCATCCACTCTCTGCCCCATTTCTTTAGTCCTTATTTTTTGTTTTCAAAACCAGAAGTGGTTCTCTGGCCACTTTGAGATTTGTTCTTTATTTTCCTTTTGAGTTTTCCTTTTTTTTTTTTTTTTGGTAGTGTAGTGGTTTCCCATTCAAGCAAATTCACGCTCAAAGTTCTGCAGCATACTCCAAACATATATGAAGAGAGAATTGCCAGATGTCCAAGAAGGGTTCACAAAAGGAAGAGACACTAGGGACCACATTGTAAACATACGATTAATAGAGCACACCAAAGAATTTTAAAAAAATCAGCATGTGCTATATGGACGATAACAAAAGCTTTGACTGCATATAGGTCATGAAAAGCTATGCAACGCCCTTGAAGACATGAGAGTGTCACTACATTTGATGAGAAATTTGTACTTAGGACAAGAGGCTACTATCAGAGTGGAGAAACAGAATGGTTCCCAATTGGCAAAGGGGTCAAACAAGGCTGCATTTTATCACTCTATCAGTTCAACTTGTATGCAGAAAACATTATATGAAGAGCAGGCTTGGACACTGAAGAAGCAGGAGTGAAAATAGGAGGAAGGAACATCAACAATCTAAGATATATGGATGACACTATACTACTAGTTGAAAATATCATAGACTTAGAACAATTACTAACGAAAGACAAAGAAGAAAACGCAAAGGCAAGATTAATGCTGAACATAAAGAAAACAAATATAATGACCACAGAGGAGTGACATAAGTTCAACCTAGATAATGAGGAAATTAAAATAGTTAAAGAATTCCCATACCTTAGATCAGACACTGATCAGATAGTACTGCAGTCAAGAAATAGGAAGAAGACTAAGAATGGGGAAGGCAGCTATGAAAAAACTAGACGAAACCCTAAATTGTAAAGACATACAACTGAGCACATGAGTTAGAATCGTACAAGCCATTGTATTACGTATTACCGTGTATGGATGTGAAACCTGGACAGTGAAGAAGGGAGATACGATGAATATCAATTCATCTGAGGCGTGGTGCTGGAGAAGAGTGTGAAGGTTCCCATGGACAGACAAAAAGATAAGCAAATGGATCCTAGAGCAGATCAAACCCTCCTGGAAGCCAAGATGATTAAACTGAAGCTGTCGTACTTTGGCATGAGAAGGCATGACCCATTAGAAAAGGCAATACATATGTTCCTCCATATTCGCTAGGGGAACAAGACCCCCATGAATATGGAAAAACCACAGATAACAAAAACACTGTTTTTACCTGAGAGGACACCTCTCTAAGAATCTCTAGGTCCTCCAGTGCAACTCTGTGGTCAATGTCCAACATACACTAACCATAGAATGGCACTGGAGTAGCTACAAATGGTCTTTCAGTGCAACGTTTAGTTAAAGTTGACCACAGAGTTGCACTGGAGGACCGAGACCAGTGATGGCGAACCTATGGCACAGGTGCCAGAGGTGGCACTCAGAACCCTCTCTGTGGGCACACATGCTGTCGTCCTAGCACAGAGTTTGCCAGAGTTTCTTACTAGAAAGGAAGAGGGACATGGCACTTTGCAATAAATAAGTGGGGTCTGGGTTGCAGTTTGGGCATTTGGTTTGCAAAAGGTTCACCATCACTGACCTAGACAGTCCTAGAGAGAACATATTAATGAAACCAGTGAATAATCAAATCCACAAATATCAAATCCACAAATATGGAGGGATGACTGTAATGCCAGGAAAGCTAGAAGGCAGTACAAAGAGTGGAAGCCCGCATGCCAGATGGACAGACCCAATCAGGAAGGCCATGGGCCTGAATTTATAGGAACTGAGCAGAGCAGGGGAGGACACGGGGTCTTGGAGATGCCTCATCCATGGGATCACCATGAATCCAGGTAAGTCAAGGGCAGTACACACACACACACACACACACACACACATACATTTTAAGTGTTGGAAAGCCACACAACTGGAGACCATGGTTCAAATCCTTGCTTGGATGTGGAAACCCACTGGATGACCTTAGGCAACTCATAGTCACTCAACCTGAGAGGGAGGCATTGACACAAAATCCCCTCTAAACAAATCTTGCCAAGAAAATCCCATGACAAGCTTGCCTTAGGGTCGCTGTAAGTCGGAAACAGCTTGAAGGTACACAGCAACAACAGTGTCTCCTAGAGGTTCCCAGGGCAGAAAATTAGCCCCTCCTGGAGTCAACCCATTTACTCCACTTTGCTTTACTGGGCAAAAGTCACTTTTTTGGACACTGTTGTTGTTAAACACCTTCAAGTCAACCCCAATTCATGGCACCTGGTGGATGAGACACCTCCAAGACCCCTCTGTCCTCCACTCTTCTGCTCAGGTCCTGCAAATCCTACCCGTGGCCTCTTTAACAGAGTCCTTTGGTCCTCCAGGTGTTTCAGACTTCAGCTCTATGGACTATGGAGTTTATCACATGGAAGGAATTTCTCTTAATTTTGAATTAAAAGAAAGGGGGGCCAGAACGCTAGTTCAGCGAATTTACGTGAATTCGAATTGTGTTGGAACTGACTTCCCATTTCCTGAAAATAGCTTGCCATTGCCCTGAAATTGCGTGTGGTAATCTATCACGCAATAACTTTAAACCCCATGATTGCGTTTGGACTGCCATATACTTTCAATTTCCCTTGTCTGGTAAACTCCACTGTCCATCCATCCTCTCCTTCCCAAAGCCAGGCCAGTAAAGTCCTTCTCAACCAGGGTGACCAGATGTCCTCCTAACTGCAGCCTAACCACAAGAGGACAAGCCACTGTAAAATGACAGGACATTCAAGACAAATGGAGGACCTTACCAAATAAAAGCTACAAAACACACATAGAAATATCAACTCAAGCTTCCCAGTTGTGCTCCAAATAGAGGATGTTTGGGAATTCCTCCTGGACAGAAGGCTGAAATGGAGGATGCATCCTGTAAAAGGAGGGCCTTTGGTCACAATGTTCTTAGTCCTGCTCAAAATGGAGGACATTTGGGAGTCTCTCCTGGGCAGAAGGCTGAAATGGAGGAACAGTGGTCCCAATGCTCTTATCCTGCTCAGAATGGAGGACCCTTTGGGAGTCCCTCCTGGGCAGAAGGCTGACATGGAAGCGCTGTAGTCACTCTGTGGCCAAGGGGGCCCTCACCGTCTACTCACCGCCTCTCCCCTGCCTCCTTGGCCGGCGCTGTGTCTATGAGAGTGTGGCCTGGAGCAGAGGCTGCTGCCCAGGGACCACCTCTGGCCCTCCTCCTCTCCTCCCTCCAGGAGGCCAGCGCCCCCGCCTGGGCCAATCCCCGCCTGGGCCAGGCATCATGAGGCCGCCTCCTAGGGCCCTCCTCCTCCTCCTCCTCCTCCTCCTCCTCCCCGCGGCCATGGCCCCGCTTCCCCTCAGGAGGAAGGAGGCAAGCAGAGAGTGCCACGCACTCGGAAGGAAGGCAGCAGGCAGGGGCCTAGTAGTACTAGCCACCCTCCAGGAGGAGAAGGAGCCCACAAACACACACAGACACACAGCTTTATCCCTCACATAATATAGAATAGCCCTCTTAGTCTGTAGGGTGTGCTTCCTCAGATAACGTTTAGTATACTGTACACTGCAGTATACTATCATGTGTTGTAATATACAGTATTTAGATATAGCCCTGTTAGTCTGTAGAATCAGTATTGTAGAGAGATCTTGTGGCACCTTTGAGACTCACTGAAAGGAAGAAGTGGGCAGCATTGGCTTTCATATAGACTTCAGTCACATAATATTTAGTATACTGTAGTGGACTATAGTATATTAAGATATAGCCATGTTAGTCCCTAAAGTCAGTACATGGAGAGATCTTGCAGCCCCTTTAAGACTCACTAAAAGGAAGAAGTGGGCAGCAGGAGCTTCCCTAGACTTAAAGTCTACTTCCTCAGATGATATTTAGTACACAGTAATATACTGTAGTGTATTTAGATATAGCCATGTCAGTGTGTAAAGTCAGTATGTAGAGAGATCTTGTGCCACCTTTGAAACTCACTGAAAGCATGAGATTTCTTAGACTTCCTCAGATAATATTTAGTGTACCGTATACTGTAGTATACTGTAATAATATACTGTATTTAGACATAGCCGTGTCAATCT
>NC_056523.1:197541657-197593625 GCF_019175285.1 Sceloporus undulatus
GTAAAGTCAATATGTGGAGAGATCTTGCAGCACCTTTGAGACACACTTGCAGCAGCAAGAGTTTTCCTAGACTTAAAGTCTACTTCCTCAGATAATATTTAGTATACTGTAGTATACTAAAATATTGGCCTGTTACAGACTGCCAAAATAAAGCTGCTTCGGATCTCTTTGGAGGTATGCTGTTTAAATGATGCATGCACCCTAAGAATCTGGAAGCTGCACCAAAACTGCCCTCCAGTGCTTAGGAATGGAGTGTGGCTTTGGCGCAACCTCCGGACTCTTAGGACCCATGTATCATTTAAATAGTATACCTCCAAAGAGACTCGAAGCAGCTTTATTTTGGCAGTCTGTAACAGGCCATAGTGTAGTATATTTAGATACAGCCATGTTAGTCTCTAAAATCGGTCCATAGAGGGATGTTGCAGCACCTTTGAGACCGACTGAAAGAAAGAAGTTGGCAGCAGGAGCTTTTGCAGATTTCAGTCTACTTCCTCAGATTCATTTGTTGGAGTGGAAAACTAAAAATCCTTCATCTATGAAAATGAAGTGGTAAATCCAGTTTTAACTAATGGTGGTCTTTGGTGAGTAAAGGCAGTGGAAACTGTAGCCTGAAGAGGAGGCGAATGGACGATTGTGGGAAACGAAGAGTGATGTGATGAACAGGTCAAGGACTGGACTTGCCATTTTGTGAGACATTAAGCCTTCTCTGTCAGAGAGGTCTAGGGCCACAATAAACTACAATTCCCAGGATTCCCTAGCATTGAGCCAGGGCAAGTAAACTGGCCTCAGACTGGGTCATTTCTGCAGTGTGTTTTTGGACCAAAGTGGCTTAAACATAAAGGAGAAGGAGGAGGACGCACTACCAAATGTAGGACATTGAAGGAAAATGGGAGGACGTGACCCAATAAAAGCTATAAAGATTCCTAGAGATAGAAATTCTGGCAACTTCGTTGTGTTCAAAAGGGAGAAAAATGTCCAGCATTCCCCGATAAAAGCTAAAAAGACTCAGGGAAATGGGAAATTCATGCTTATCTCAAGTCATGCTCAAAATGGAGGACACTGAAGAAAAATGGGAGGACATGACCCAGTGAAAGCTGAAAACACAGAAATAAGACATTCCTGTTTCTCAGTCATGCTCAAAATGGAGGACATTTGGGAACTCCTCCCTAGACAGAAGGTTGAAATGTAGGACATCATGTCCTAGAAAAGGAAGGCCTCTGGTGGTCATCCTGACCCAGGCTGACCAGATTTCCTAACTGCAAAGGAGGACAAGGTGCTGTAAAAAGTAGGACATCCAAGAAAAGGGGAGGGACCTAACAAATCAAAGCTGAATGTAAATGTAAAAGCCATGGGTTTTTTCAATCGAGGGGGCGGAGCCTGGAGGCCCCAGGGGGCGGAGCTCCCCACCCTCGCGCTGATTGGACGCGTTGCAAGGATTACGTCACCCGGGGAGCTTCAAGATGGCGGCGCCCAGTCGGTGAGGTCAGGAGCCTGGAGCAAGGCTGGGAGAGTTTGTGTTGCTCAAAAGGAGGACAGGAAAAGGCGGAGGTTTTAGTATTTCGAAGCAAAGAAGAGGCAGTAGTAGGGGCTATTTCTACCAGTGTTGCTACAGAGCAGCGTTCCAAAGTAACGTGTGAATGCAACAAGCGTGTCGTGTATCTGTGTGCCTTCCAAGTCGTTTCTGATTCATGGCGACCCTAAGGCGAACCTATCATGGAGTTTTCTTGGCAAGATTTGTTCAGAGGAGGTTTGCCATTGCCATCATCTGAGGCTGAGAGAGTGTGACTTCTTGCCCAAGATCACTCAGTGGGTTTCATGGCCAAGCTGGGAATCGAACTCCGGCCTCCAGAATCGTAGTCCAATATTCAAACCACTGCGCCACACTGGCTCTCCTTTCTGTAGCTCTATGTATTGAGGTGGTTCTCAAAATAGTATCAGAACAGAAACAAACCCAACATGTCTAGGCTGGCATTTTATAGCATTTCTCTACAGGCGTGTATGCAGTAGCTGTGTTTGTGTGTATGTTGTGTGCTGGTGAGCTCTGGCAGAATGGTGATACTTTCTCCATTCGTGAGGTGTATGTGTGTAGGAGAGGGAACAACAGAAAGTTAATAACGTCCCAGTCACTTTTTTCTCCTGACACTGATATTTCTTCTTTTGGGGAGTAGGTGATAGGCGTGGCACTCAGCCTTTCAATACAACCACAGCAAGAAGGTCCCTCTCGTTTTCCTATGATTCTGGAAGAACAGATTGATCACCATGAAATGTCTGAGGACATTATTGTTGGCCAGGGAGCTGTCTGTTGGAAGAGGTGCTGCCCTGGTACAGACTGTTTCCAAGAGGAATCTCCTGCAACTACAGAGAAGTGGCTCTCTCCAGGTAGAAGTGTTCGTGAACAGTTCTTTCTTCAAAACCATATACATTTTTAGGCCTAATTCTAAGTTTTGATTCAGTTTTGATGCCTGGTGGCTTTTCCTTGCATGATAAGCATTCATGGCCTGTCATCAAACATTTTTATAGCTAAAGCAAATGTTAATCCAGGTGCTCAGTCCTTCCTTGTTGTGCCTGTTGGAGCCATGCCACTTCCCTTGATTTCACTATGAGGAAGCCTGCTAGCTTTCCTCAGGAAAAAAAGGCATTGTAGCAATAGTTGCCAGACAAGATGGCCTTGTCATGGAAAGCCAAGGGGCTTTTTGTCCTACGGTGCTTCTTGGGTATCCATGCTCAGAGCACTGTATTTCAGGATTGAGTAAGAATGGTTTCTAAGAATCTGGGAGTTCTGTGTTGCTTTACTGTTGCAGTAAATAGTTTTTGCTGTCACAGTGAAGCAACAGTGGTACATTCACGCTTGGCTTTCTTTTCTTGAGGAAGGGGTGGGTGGATAGCTATGAGTGTAAAACAGGCAGATGGTTTTGTGAGTGAATTTTGGAAAGGTAGGTTGACTGCATCACTATGGCATATGGTGCAATCTGCCATCTTTCTTGTTCTGCCACTGACTTAGTAAAGAGGCTATCCTTTTGAGCCAGGCCTGTTCTTTTATCTGTTTCTCTTTCTTAGGACTCCAGACTGGTTCCTGTGAGGAGCATCCACATGAGCACAGTTCTTGGCACAGCCACCCCTCCTGACAAAGACAGCCCAAATAATGACAGAGAACCCATTAATCGATCCTTGGTGACTGTGGAAGAATTATTTGAGAGAACTTCTGTGGATGTAAAGAGTAGAGCTACATTTCAGCAAGCTGTAGACATCTTCTGCAAGAGGGACATCCGTCGCAGGGGTCATGTGGAATTCATCTATGCAGCTCTGAAGAAGATGCCAGAGTTTGGGTTGGAGAAGGACATCAATGTCTATAACAGAATCTTGGATGTCTTCCCTAAGGAGGTTTTTGTGCCTCGCAATTTCATCCAGAGGATGTTCAACCACTATCCACGACAGCAGGAATGTGCTATCCAAGTACTTGAGCAGATGGAGAACTATGGTAGGTTCAAAGAGAAAGAGAGAAGAAGGATTCCACTTACTATATTGCCACATGGCACTGTTTTAGTTTCCACAGTTGTAGTCAGAGCAAAGTTAGTTGTAGAACTTGACAATAGCTTTGGTGCTGTATGAGACTAAGATATAATATAATAAAATAGTAAATGAGCTACCTTTTTATTGGACTTACATGGATTGTTGTGGGAATATTTTCATTTTCATGGAATTCTCTCTTGTGATGAAGAACTTTGTGTTGGTTTTTATATGTTATTGGACCACTTTTGTTTTATATTCCTCAGAGATGGCCATGTTTCTGAAAATGGCTGACAACAGTGCAGAAGAATCAGAAATAAGAATTATTACATGCTGATGCTATCTTATAGCTAAGTAGGTTAGCCTAATAATTCTTGATTCTTCTGTTTCTGGTCCTTTTGCAGTGGAATAAACTTCCTATTATGATAAAATTGAAAAATATAGCCATGTTAGTCTGTGGAATCAGTATGTAGAGAGATCTTGTAGCACCTTTGAGATTACCTGAAAGAAAGAAGTTGGCAGCATGAGCTTTCATAGACTTCAGTCTGCTTTCTCAGATGCATCTGAGGAAGTAGACTGAAGTCTATGAAAGCTCATTCTGCCAACTTCTTTCTTACACTTGGTCTCAAAGATGCTACAAGATTTCTCTACTTCTTAATATGCTGGCTTTTCATTGAAATAGCCATAGGAAAACTAGTATATCCACTTGAGCCTGTTTGAAAGAGATCCAGGTTAATGGTTTTGCCCAGCATAAATAAAATTCTGTCTCTAGCTTTTCCAAAAACATCTGACCACTTAAATATCTTTTTAGATTATTATTCCATGTTATAATCTATTTTTTAATCTGCACATTGCCACATCTATCTGTGGCTCTCAATTTATAGTCTTATAAAAAAGATAGCTAAATTACAGCTCACAGGCTAGAAACAGAACCAGCCTCTTCTTGCAGCTGATCCTGACCCCCCCCCCAAAAAAAACCTTGATCGTTAAAAAAGTCAAGTGAAAAAAAGTCACCTGAAAAAGAACAAAAATAGCCAAAATGCTGCTCCATGAAGCCTGCAGGATAAACTCCAAACCTTTTTCCAACCTTGTTAGCTCCACATTGGCCCAGTGAACATGGAAATGGCAATTGGGAGTCATCCCTACCCCATTTCATTTTCCCATCCTTGCCTTAGAGCCTGAATGGGAGTGAGGCCATACCTCTTCAGTCCCTGACCCCCTCTCTCTCCTTGTTGTCTTGTACTGCAATGTCTGAAGGGGGCAATCTACTCATATCTACTTGAATGCACATAGACTATTCCAGATGTTCTGAGACCCTGATAAAGCAGCCTTACTGACTGCATGGAGCATTCTGCTTGCATTCAAGTGAATGAGTGGAGCATCCTTTCAACCTTCTTTGCAGAACACAGGTAGAGAAGAGGCTGAAAGCAGGGGACAGTAGGTATACAGTAAGTATATATACAGTGGTACCCCGGTAAATGTGGTCCTGTTTATCTACCCACCTGGAGCCCTGATGCATTTAGACAAATGTCTGAACAGGGCTTACCTGGCCAGCTTTTCCTAATTCTTAAAACATATAATTTCTAATATCCTTCTTTATTTGATTTATATACTTATTTCAAAACTAGGAGTCAATACAGTGTACAGCCAGATTAAAAATGAGTTTTACCCTTTCCTCCAAATATTATAATATTTACTCACAAATTCCAGTATTACAACATAGTTGAATTAAAAGCAATTTTAAAAACAAAGGCCCTTTCTCATCCACTTGTTCAGCTATTTAGCAGCTAAACGCCTAAATTAGTAAAAAAAATCTTTGCCTGCTAGTTGAATGACAACAGGGTCCTGGGAGGAAGGCTCTCTCTTTTATTTCTATCAAACATTCCTGTGGGGGTGGTAAGACCAGGGTCATCCCCAAAATGTTTTGAGACCCAGGCAGTTGGCACTGGTGTGAACCCCAGTGTCATGCTAGTGCACATCTGCCTGCATGATAGGACTTTCTCCTTCTTGCCCCATATAGCTCTTTATGTCTCCCAAAAACTTGCTCAAACATCTGGCCTAGGTCTGAAGGGGGCACAGGGGGCTGCAGAAGAGAAGGGGGATTACTATCCTTCCTTGCTTTTGTTGACAAAAAGCCACTCTATCAGCATACTGGCCCTGCTGGATCCTGATTAAAACTCTGAAGTAAAATCTATCTTATCTGTAATACTAAATCATCAATACCAGCAATCCAGCAGAAACAGGAAAAAAATTAAAATACTTAAAAATCCCTTAAATACCTTTAGCTTTCATTCACACCAATTAAAATTGGCCCCTGCTGATAGATTGGCTAACTGCAGCTTGCAAACGCATTTCCACACATTTGAAGTCCTATTTAATTCCCTTTGAATCATGAGTAGCAAAAGAGATTTCAGTTCATTGGTACATCTTTCCTCTTGCCTTGAAGGTGTCATGCCAAACAAGGAGACAAAGTTCCTGCTGCTACAGATCTTTGGGAACAAGAGCCATCCTATGAGGAAATACCAAAGGCTCATGTACTGGTTTCCTAAATTCAAGCACATCAACCCTTACCCAGTTCCAGATCCTCTGCCTCAGGACCCAGTTGATCTTGCGAGGCTGAGTCTTCAGAGGATCGCAGCTGACTTGGATGCCAGGGTTACAGTATATCAAGTAAGTCAAGGCTCTTGGTGCAAGAGGTTCTGTATTCTCTCTGCAGCTTAACATGAAGACTAATTTTCAGCAGTATAAGCTGGCAGGACTTGTGGGTAAAGGACAGTTTGCTCCAGCTGCTCATTCTCATTTTTCCAACTGGTGATGTGGAAGAGGAGGTGACAAAGTGAATCGAAAAGCTTTTCCTTGCCCTCCATATTGTCGTTGTCATCATCATCATAATTTTGGGACTCAACCAGCTAAGGAATATCCGGTTAGTTCCAGATTTGTGTCAGAACTGTCTCCTTCTCTAGTACCATACATATTTTCTGCAGGAAATGTGTAAGCAATGTATGATTTTCTTTTTTCTTTTTTTTTAAGCAGCCAGCATTTCTAATTCCAGCAATAGAAGGAGAGACATGTACACAGGATCTTTGCTAGTTGCTCAATAAGAAGTAAATTTGTTCTTTGTGGTCCATACAAGGCATGCAGATATAATTACCAGAATGACTGGAGAGCCCTGGCTTATTGTGAATGATCTTGGAGTTCATGCACACAACCATTTGCTCCTACTTGGCTCCTCCAAAAATATTTCTTATCCAAAATTGGGCTCCTGGTTGGTTCCTTTTAGAAGCCAGGATCATAAGCCATGTTTTATTTTTGGCTTAGGAATTTTGCCTTTAAGAGGAATAAAAGATGATGTTTTAAACAAACAATTTCTATTTTGCTCAGCCAGTCATGCTAGTAGAAGGATGCAAGCAGGCTATATCCAATAGGTTAAAGGATATATTTCAATTTGAGCAGTCTGAAGAAGTGGATAGGATCCTTGGAGAGGTGGTGAGAGTCACCAAGTGTGCACTGGACTCTTGCCTTTTTTGCCTTATAAAACAGCCAAAGAGGGACTGGCTGAGTTGGTAATGGGAGTACTGAATGTCTCATTGAAGCAGGGTAGAGTTCTATCCTGCCTAAAAGAAGCTTTGGTGACTAAGCCAAGTGAAAAATATGGTTTGTTTGTTTTTTTAAAATCCCTGAACCTGGCTACACTGGATAACTACTGACCAAGCTCCAATATTCCCTTTTTGAGCAAGGATCTGGAATGTGTGGTAGCCTCCTAGCTCCAGGGGGTCCCTGGATGAAACAGATCATCAAGCTCCATTTCAATCTGGCTTCAGACCTGTGTATGGGACAGAGACAGCTTTGGTTGTCTTGGTGGATAACTTACACTGAGCAGGCAGGATTAGTGTGTCCCTGTTGGTTCTGCTGGACCTCTTGGTGGCTTTTGATACTAATGACCATGGTCTCCTGAGCCGCCTCTCTGGGATGGGACCTGGAGGTTCTGTTCTGCTGTAGTTCCAGTCCTTCTTAGGGGATTGAACTCAGAAGGTGGTGCTGGGGATTCCTGTTGAATCCCAGGGCCAATGGTCTGTGGGTCCCTCAGGGTTTAGTTTTGTGCCCTGTGCTGTTTAATATCTACATGAAACCACTGGGAGAGGTTATCTGGATTTTTGAGCTGGAAGCCAGCAGCATGTTGACACTCAACTCTATTTTAACTTTCCATCCTATTCCAAGCAAACTGTCTCTGTATTAAACCAATGTCTGCTGGCAGTAATAGACTAGATGAAGGCAAACAAATGAAAACTTAATCTATACAAGACAGAGGTGCTCCTGGTCAGTCAAAAGGCAGATTAGGTAATCAAGATTCAGCCTGTGTTGGATGTGGTTATATTCCCCCAGTAATCTCCGTTTTGCAGCTTTGATGTGCTCCTGGACTCAAATATGAACCTGGATGCCCAGGTTGGATTCATTTATACAGTTAAAACTAGTGTAGCAGCTGCACCCATTCCTTGAGACATCATTTTGGCTATGATGACATACGCCTTGATTATGTCCCATTTGGATTACAGTAACACACTCTGTGTGGGGCTGTCTTTGGAAGCTGTTTGGATACTTTGTGGGTTCAGAATGCTGTGGCCTGATTGCTAATGGGGCCAGGTTATAGAGGCCATATAACCCTACCGTCTGCCAGTCCATTTCTGGGCAGAATTCAAAGTGCTGGCTATGACCTTTAAAGCCTTACATGTCTTGGGTCCAGATAATTTGAATAACCTATTTGATGTGATTATTTTATTACATTTTAAAGTATCTTTTAATTATGTTTCTAACGCTGTTTTTAACTGTGTTTAACTTATGTTTTTTAAAATAGAAATTTATTTTAATTTTTGTAATAACAGTTTTAAAAAGTGTGCTTTTAAAATGTTATATGCCACCCTTTTTCTCATGATGGCAGAAAGAAGGAAATGTTAATTAATTAATTAATTAAACAGCAACTGGTGGGCTGAAAGTTTCTCTGCTTCTATAATTAAAGGGTCTTCTGGTCTTCTTCAGTTCCATAGCTGAAAACAAGATATTAAAAACATGCTTCCAGTTAATTTGATGCATTTCAGTTGGATTAGATGGATGTCCTTCAGATTTATTACAGCTATAAGGCTAAACTCTTTGTATTATCATACATTTGGGGAATACTCTTTGGCTGCATAATGAAGTCTCAGTTAATAATAAAACTGTCTTAATCCTTACAGCTGCCCCATGTGGAGATATCAGACTCTGGGAAATCTATTGACCATCCACACATCGTAGGTACTAACCTCTTTGGATCACATTCCATGGATAATCCTGTGTTATAGGACTAAGTTCTCTGTCTTAAAAGTGAACTTAGTCCTATGATAAGCATCTTTGTTTACGTGTATTTTCTGTCTCCTCTGCTTCTTATTTTTCTTATATGTGGTACTTTAATGCTCAGAGGTAATGTTCCAGATTTGTTAGGTTCCTCAACACCTCTTTTAAAAACTCAAAATAAAAGTAAACAGATGACAGTGTTGTGTAATGGGAAAAATACTGTATTGAGGAAATCAAAACAATAATTTACAGAATTTCTTAAAGTTACAGTGTTTGTGCTGTGAGATTACTTTGGTAAGAAAAGAGGTGGTAAGGGGTCAGAAGGAAAGTGTGGCATTTACTGAAGCAGTCTAGAAGTTCCAGAGTTGACCTATCAGAAACCTGACAATGCTAGTTGCTGGTTTCTAAATTCTTTAGCAGACACCTTTTGCCTGCTTTGTATTCTTATTTCACAAACAATAAAAACAAGTTATGTAATGATTTCAACTTTCTTTAGTTGATGAGAGCTCTGCTCAGCATTTTGGAATACAGGTAGCATTGGTTGTAGAAGCCTCACATACTAGGGTGTTGGTGGCATTCTCCCCCAGGTCTTTTTTCTATGCCATTTCTATTATATTACTGTGGTGGGTAGCCTTTGGTTTATAATATGTTCTGTTTGTCTCTCTTCTCTGACCCTTTTAGGAATCCAGAGCCCTGACCAGCAGTCGCTCTTGGCTCATCACAATCCAGACAGGCCGGTATTTGTAGAGGGTCCCTTCCACTTGTGGCTCAAGAAGACATGTGTTTATTACTATGTGCTGAGGGCAGAGCTGTTACCTGCAGAAGAAAGGGTAAATTATCTGCCCTTTCCCACTCAGTTGGGATGGGCAACTCTAATTGCTCCAGGAGCCAGTTTCTATCCCTGGACTTCTCTAGGTCTGTACAGGCTGTCAAGAAAGACACTCTGAAAGTCTACTTCTACTTTGTAAAAAAAACAGTTTTAAAAAAATATTAAAATGGTGCTGCAACCTATTTAAATGTGAATTGCTATTCTTGAGGCTTCCAGCAAAGTCCTGCCTATATCGCCAGGGGAACAAAAAAGTTGTTAGGGCTGCATTTCTCCCTCCCATCTTCACTAAAGGATGTATCTAGCAATAAACATATACTGTATGCTGAAGGAATTATGAGTATATTTAAGCAGGTTTCAAGAAGGCTAGTCCAAGCACTGGGTGTCAGCATGGATAAGCCAGACCATGCTTTGGATGTGTGTTGGTATTTATTGAAATGAGAAAATAGCAAGACACTACTCTTAAGTCTTTGTTCTGTAGTATCATCTGAAGCATCTAGTTCCAGTGGGATGGAGAAGATATCTGATTTTCCTCTTCATTGGAGCTTTCTTGTTGGGATGTGAAGACTTCCTTGAAACAGCAGATTAGTTTGATGGTTATTTAAATAGTTATTATTATTATTAACCTTTATTTATGAAGCGCTGTAAATTTACACAGCGCTGTACATACAATCTTTTTAGTTAGACGATTCCCTGCCCTCGGGCTTACAATCTAAAAAGACAAGACACAGAAGGAGAAGGGAGTGGTGGAGGGAAAGGGTAAGAGGTCCAGCAGTTCCTCTCTACCTCCAAGGCCTGGACCAAGGCTTATTGTGCTCATCTTCTTTTTATTCACAGAAGGAAGAAATTATTGACCCAGAGAGAAATTTTTACTACCCCATGCATTTGGATATTGACTTGGAAAGGGACATGTGGGATGACATGGACTTTGATATTGATGAAGGTAGGCACCATACTTGTCATTTGTGTAGGTACTTTTTCTTTTATCAGTTTGGCAGCAATGGGAACCCAGGAAAGAAACAATTCTTAGCAGGATGAAATTATTCAAAGCATTAAAAGGATGGGCGTAGCAATATTAATAACACAACATTTGCTTTGTCTTCCATTGACAATAACCTCTGAGCTGCTCTTAGAACCTGCCCTTGCTGTGAAGGTAGTAGATTTAGAAATGTGGAGTTAGGCTAGATGTTCGTTTGTTTAAAGTATTTCTGTATTGCCTCCCAGCCCACAAGGGCTGCTGAAGTGATAAACAAACAATACAATACAATACAAAGATTAAAACATTTTTGAAATGATTAAATTGTTCTTTAAACATTCTTAAAAGCAGCCTAAAACAATCCTAGTTTCTAGTTTTAAAACAGTTAACACAGCAATTTAAAACACAGAATGCCATGTTTTGGCTACCTATCAGGAGCTTAAAAGAGATGGGGCCAACATAACCTCCTTGGATAAAGAGTTTCACAGCTGAGGCACTTTTACAGAGAAAGTCCTGTTACATGTACTCACAGTCTAACTTCATTAAGTGTTAACAACACAACTGGTCCTCCTCTAAAGATCTCAAATTTCTGGTAGGTTTATATGGGAGGAGGCTATCTTTCAGATATCTTGTTGTTTAGGGCTCCATAGGCCAACACTTACACATGAACATACATGCAGAATGCTTTCTTTGAGCACAGTGTTCTGTGGAAGTTGCTTCCCTACCCATCCATAAGAGCCTTTCTAAACACTTGGAGTCTCAAAACTCAGATTCTACACAGAATCTCATGCATAGCAAGGGAAAGTGCTGTTGCTGATTTTTTTAAAAATGTGACAGTTGCAGAATAAAGGACAGTCTTTAGAATGCTTGTGTTCCTACCTCTGACTGTTGTGTGGGGTTTTTCTTGGCTTGTGTTGCAGGCAGGCTCTTTGGTACCAATCTTGCTGGGCTATTTTTGGTTTTGTTCTGAGTCTGGATTTGGTTTTGTGGTTTGTTACCTGAAAATGATGATGCCTCTCCTTTTGCTTCCCCTTGTAGTTGAGGAGGGCCCTGTATTTGCCATGTGTATGGCAGGGGCAGGGGAGCAGGCCACCTTGGCCAAGTGGATTGTGGGCCTTCAGGAGACAAACCCAATTTTGCGTCAGATACCGGTTGTGTTCCGCCTCACACCTGGGCCTCGGGAGCTGCAATCAAGCCCTGACTCAGATGATAACAGTGAAGAGGAGATGGCACAAGGTCAGCGCTTCAACCAGGAATTTTGAGCATATGCTGATCACGTCTTAAGTTTAGATGGTGATACAATGTTTAGTGAACATAATTTCATGATTGTGCTTTTAGTTCCAAAGGTTTAGTGTAATAATTCCTTGAACTGGTGTGTGCCACTTGAGGTTCAATCCTAAACGAGTGTGGTTGCATCAAGGATATTGGTTTTCACAAACAAGGCACTTCTTTTCCAAATGCAGTACTTTGACACTGAGTATTCGCAAACTGAGTTGGTACCAGCACAGTTTTAACCTTTGCTGTTCTCTCAGTTGTCTGAGGCCACTGCTCTTTACCCTACTTTCCCTTTTGCCTCACTTTCGCTCATGAACACACCTACCATTGGCTGTTTCTCCTGCCTTTTTAAACAACAGCCTTTTAAGTGAAATGCTCTGCATTATTTGACAATGATCATTTCTTATCTTGACTGTCCTGACAGCTAGAAAAAAATGAGGTTTTGTTCCTCTTAAGACTGAGCTGAAATTAGTGATTTTTGTCCTGTGAGCTTTTGCCTGAAAAGCTGGTAAGTGCTGGGGGGAGAAAAATTGTGAAATGATTCTTTCATATGCTCCTTTCGTTCCTACTTTCCAGAAGCATTGTTAAAGGTGGAAAAGTGGTCTTCATATTACAACATCTGACATAATAAATTAATAAATCTCAAGTGTCTTGTATGTCTCTGTGAAGTTAAATTTCAAAAAATGAAAGAAGGCAGGCTTTGGACCATGAGCAAACACAGAACTCTGACAATTCATGAAATTATTCGAATTATAGATGCGTAATTGTTAAAATGTTCGAGTTTTATTTTGTGGCTGATGGCTGGATTCCCGCTTCAAGATGAGCTACATTTAGCGCAAACTTGTAAGAATCATTTAATGCTGGGGAAACACCTGCTTCCCAATCACAGCAATAATTTTATTTTTTAAAAAATGTGTTTTTCCATTGCTTCCCTTAGAAAGTTCTTTTTTCAGTCCCATAAATGTAAAATAAGTGCCTAGGAACTAGAAATGCAAAAAGGTTATTGGAAGAAGAGAACAGTTATAGTAGCAAATAGGGAAGCTATGAATTATTATTTACATTTATTCAAAAGCATAGTCATGTTAGTCTAGAAAATCAGTATGCAAAAGGAACGTGCAGCACCTTTTGAGACTAACTGAATGATAGACCTTGGCAGCATGAGCGTTTGTAGTAGATTGGACAGTACAAGAATACACTTAAATAGCAGTCTCTGTGTGAGAATGTCTATAGGAATGGAAAACTTTGTGGGTGTGGAGATCATAGAACCATAGTGTTGGAAGAGACCTCAAGGGCTATCCACTCCAACCCTATTCTGCCATGCAGGAATATACATACAATCAAAGGACCTCCAACAGGTGGTCATCCAGCTTCTATTTAAAAGCCTCCAAAGAAGGGGTCTCCACCATATTTTGAGGGAGTGTATTCCACTGTTGGACAGTTCCTCTTGTCAGGAAGTTCATAATGCTGAAGTGGAATCTTTTCCCTCTAGTTTGCATCCATTGCTCTGGGTTCTGTTGTCTGCAGCAGCAGAAAACAAGCTTGCTCCCTCCTCAATAAGACACCCCTTCAAATATTTAAACAGGGCTATCATATCACCTCTTAACCTTCTGTTCTCCAAGCTAAACATCCCCAGCTCCCTAAGCATCTCTTCATAGGGCATGGTTTCCAGGCCTTTCACCATTTGGTTTGCCCTCCTTTGGACATGCTCTAGCTTCTCAACATCCTTTTTGAATTATGGGGCCCAGAACTGGACACAGTATTCCAGGTGATAAATAGATTTGAGCCTACTTTTTCAGATGCATGGGATCTGTCTGTCTCTGGGTTTTCCACTCCACCAAAAGCATTTGCGTAAGTAGGCTCATGTCTACAGAAGCTCATGTTACCAACTTCTCACTTTCAACACCAGAAGTTTTCCTGATGCAAAAGCATGAAGACTTCTTGAGAAATTCAGTGTCCTCTGCCTAACAAAGGGTCCTGTTGCCTCATAAAGGATGGAGATATATTGGATTGCAAAGGTTTTGCAAATGGATGTTAAATTTCCTGGGCTTTGAGAATCTCCCAGTATCAACATGGCCAGAAGGAGGAGGTGCCAGCCTGCAAGAAATGCCCCTCCATGCCATCTGAACTGAGAACAGAAAGCACAAAATGCAGGCCTAGGACTAACTTCTTCCATTTTTCTCCTGTATGGTTATTAACACCTTGCCTGATGAAGAAGCCAGTGGAGCTTTGAAAGCTTGCAACATGTATATTGTGCATTTTGGCTGGCCCCATAAAGGTATCACTGATTGGTGGATTTTTGATGTTACTGGATTTAGAACATAACAAGTGAATGATCCAGAGAACGATGAATCAAAACATGTCCATTGCTTCAGTGCGCCTGCTCAGGAGCAACTGGATCCTCACCTGACCATGGAAACCCACTGGGTGACCTTGGGAAAGAAGTCACTCTCTCTCAACCTCAAGGGGAAAGAAATGGCAAACCTCCTCTGAACAATTCTTGACAAGAACACCTCATGATAGGGTCGCCATAAGTCGGAAACTACTTGATGGCAAACAACAGTAATATTCCTCCTGCACCCTCCTCTCTCTCTCTCTATATATATGTATGTATGTATGTATGTATGTGTATATATATATATACACACACACACATCTAATACTTGTGTGGTGTACTGTGTGTGTGTGCGTATCTATGGAATGGGGTTGTATGGATTTTCAACTGTAAGCCGTTTCGATTGTCCTTGACAGAAAAGCGGGCTCTAAGTAAGTACAGTACAGTAAAGGCTTTTTTCTCTCTCGTCTCTATGGAATCCGTCCGGCTAGAGCGGCTCCTCAGGGAAGCGTCGCGGCCTTTGACGTCACTGCCGTGCGCAGCCGTCGCAGCGTTTGACGTCACTGCCGTGCGCCGCCGCCGCTACCGCTTCTCCGGAAGGGTTTCATTCCGCGAAGAAGACTTCGCTGGAAACCTGGAGGGGATGAGCGACTCGGAGCGCGGCGGCGGCGGCGAGCCCGAGGAGGAAGAGGAGGAGGAGGAAGGCGAGGAGGAGGAGGAGGCGGGCGCCGGAGGAGGAGGAGGCCCGCGGAAGGCCCGCCTGGGTCGGAAGGCGCGCGGGAGGCCGCGGCTGACGGAGTCCGACCGCGTCCGGCGCCGCCTGGAGTCGCGCAAGAAGTACGACGTGCGGAGGGTCTACCTGGGCGAGTCCCACGGGCCCTGGGTCGACCTCCGGCAGCGGAGCGGGTGGAGCGACGCCAAGCTGGCCGCCTACCTCCTGGAGCTCGAGAGGGAGCAGCGGGCAGGGAGACGAGGGTGAGCGGAGGCAGGGAGAGGGGGAGGGCCCTTCCCCAGCCACGCTTCCATCCTTCCTTCCCTTCTCTCCTTCCTTCCTTCCTTCTTCCTTCCATCCCTCCTTGCCTTTGTCCATCATTCTCTTTTTCCTTCCTTCCTTCCCTCCATCCTTCCTTCCCGCTTTTCTTTCCCTCCCTCCTGCTCTCCTTCCCTCCCTCCTCCTTTTCTTCTCTCCTTCCTTTCCTCCCTCTTTCCTTCCCAATCCTTCCTGCCCAGTGGATCTCTGCCCTGGATGGCTCACATCCTGGATCTTCTTCCTTGGGCGAGGCTGGGGGGAGGGGCTGCCAGGGAGTGGCTGCTCTGGCAGGGGCAGGGGCTGCTGATCCCTCCAAGTGACACCCCAGAGGGAGGTTGCCACCCAGGTGCCAGTGAGAGTGGCACAGCTGCTAGAGCAAACAATGGATGCAAACTACAGGAAAAGCGATTCCACCTCAACATTAGGAAGAACCTCCTGACAGTAGGGGCTGTTTGACAGTGGAACACTCTCCTTCCTCGGAGTGTAGTGGAGTCTCCCTCTTTGGAAGTCTTTAAACAGAGGCTGGATGGCCATCTGTCAATAGGGGTGCTTTGATTCTGTATTCCTGCATGGCAGAAGGGCATTGGACTGGATGGCCTTTCTGGACTCTTCCAACTCTTTCCCACTTTCCCAGCAGCCTCACTGGAGCCTAAATCCTTCCTTGGCAGCTGCTGTGGGGGAGAGCTGGCTTCACAGTCCAGTGCAGCACCAGTCACACCAGACCCTGAAGGGCTTGGAGGAGCATAATGATCTGTTGGGGCCCATGAACAACAGTGATGAAAGTAGCAGAGTCCATATTGCTAGCAATCCATATTATTGTGCAAGTACTGATACAGCTTTAAGTGTACAGATTTCAGTAGCAGGGTGAGCAGCAGTGGCAGGTTGTTGCTCCCATGTCTTTGGGGCACTGAATCAATTCCAGATTTTGGTTAGCTTTAAAGGTGCTGCCCAGGGTGCTGAATTGATTCAAGAGTAGGGGAAACTCCTTTAAACCCTGGATCGAAACCTGGAATGGATTTGGCACTCACCGACATGGGAACCATCAGCTGCCACTGCTTTGGGAGAAAGCCACATTTGAGAAAACATCTTTAAGTAAATATGCATAAGGCTGTGCTGGTAAGGAATCACATCAGTGTGTTTTGAGAGGGGTCTGGCATGGAAGGCTACTGCTCCTTCTGTTAGGCCTGTCATCAGTCCCTTTTATCCCTGTGAGGTCCTGTAATCAAGTAACACAGCTGCAGGATGAGTAGTAGCAAAAGCTGTAGGAATATTTCAGCATATGCTGGAAGCCGCGTCAAAAGGAAGGGAGACTTCCGCGCCGGAAGGAAGGGAGGAAAACAATAGCATGTGCTCCCATGGCATGTGCCCCACATGCCACCACCGCACCACCACGGGTGCAAGCCCCATTCATTTGAATGGGGCTTGAGCATCTGTTTTTTCCCTTACGCGGGGGGGGGAGTCCAGA
This sequence comes from Sceloporus undulatus, assembly GCF_019175285.1. Lineage (NCBI taxonomy): Eukaryota > Metazoa > Chordata > Lepidosauria > Squamata > Phrynosomatidae > Sceloporus > Sceloporus undulatus. Next base: position 197,558,394 of record NC_056523.1, read on the forward strand.
ATGGATCCCCCGCATAAGGAAAAGGATGACTGTACACGACTGTATGCAGCATGGTCATTGCTATGCAAGAGTAGATCAAAATGAAATTGGTAATCTTGAATGAATCACATTAATGTCATAATGTGGATTTTTCCATAGTCATCTATTAGCAGCTACCAGGGTAACCTGTGATATGCTGCATCTGAAACCTCCGAAAGTATCCCCAAATAGAAATTGAACTTTTACAGACTTCGTACTTAGGTCGAACATACATATTTCATGCAAATAAGATGTTCTGAAAGTGCCTAATATTTGTTGTTCTCAAAAATCTCAAAAACTCTGCTTGAACAAACAAACAGAAACCTAAACAAACAACTTGGAATGTTTTTGTGTATATAGGTGCTAGAAATCATGTTTTAAAGTCAAAGATCAAAAGTCAGTGCATTCATAATGTTTTCAGTGGGGCTCTTATTTGCTAATTGCAGAGACTGTGAGGAGAAGGGATGGGAAGCATGATTAGATGTTTCAGATTTCCCATCCTTCAGGTTTTTTCCTACTCAGAGACTAGAGAGCAAAATGGTGATTTGTCTTTGATCAGCTGCGAGGCTTTGTATAGGGCACTCTCATTTCTCAGCTTCCTCGACCTCTCTGTTAATGGGAATATTAATGGATTACTGTGCCATAGAAATTGTGCGAGAAGAGACTCTTCAAAGCCTTCCATGTTTGTCTTGTTGAGATTAGGCCATTTTTGGGAAACAAACCATTGCATCTGTCCCTGATGACCTCATGAATGCTGCAGTATATAGGGAAGTGGGGGGAGGGGTGCTATAGATTAAGCAAATAAATAAATAAAATATACTGCCATTTCTTTACTCACAGGAAACCATGGGAACAGATGCCATATGAGCCACAGCGAAAGAAAAGTAAGTACATGTATTTTATTGATAAATCTGAAAGAATGTACAGTGGTGCCTCGGGTTACGAAATTAATTCGTTCCGCCATTCCTTTCGTAACCCGAAAATTTCGTAACCCGAAACACTTTTCCGTTAGCACTGGAAAGCCTATAGCTGCACTTTGCAGCATTTGAATTTTGCGCCGAAATGAATTTCGTAACCCGAAAAATATTTCGTAACCCGAAACAGTTTTTGCCAATCCAACTTTTTCGTATCCCGGAAATTTCGTAACCCGATCATTTCGTATCCCGAGGCACCACTGTATGATGTTGACTGAATGATCTTCACTGCAAAGGCTAGAAAGGATCACTTGCATGAGCTTCAGAACAAGGGTTTCTGAAGATATTGGATATTGGAGTATTGCACAGCCTAACCTGGCATGTAAAGCATTGAACGTTTTTAATAGGGAAAATAGTTTGTTCAGTACAAATGATAGTTCTTAAAAGCTCATTAGAAGCCCAGTCATCATTAAAAGTTCATCAGAAGCCTATTTTATCCAGCAGTCCTAGGACTGGAGCATGGCTTTGGTGTGGGTTTTGGACTCTTAGGATGCATGCATCATTGAAATACCATACCTCCAAAGTGACTCGAAGCAGCTTTATTTTGGCCTGTCTGTAACAGGCCATTAAAAGCCTTCTTAAACAGAAATGTCTTTGTTGCCAAAAAGAAAGCAGAGATGGAGCTAGCCTAGCTGTAGAAAAGAATTCCAGAAGGTGGCAGCAGCCACTGAGAAGTCTCTCTCTCATGTCCTCACCAACTGAGCCTGTGAGGATTGTGGACCAAGATCATAGAGTTCTTGGAAGGTTTGTATGGGCAGATATGGTATTTCAAATAGTCTGGTCTTTAAGTTAGTCTGGACCTAAGCCATATAGGTACATACTTGAGGGAACGCCTTTCCCATATAATCCTTCCCGCGCACTCAGGTCCTTTGGGAGGAACCTACTCCAGACAAAGAAAACCAGGCTGGTGGTGACTTCCCAGAGGACCTTTTCAGCTGCTGCTCCTAAAATATGGAATGACCTGCTGGAAGAGATCCACCGTATTACACCTTTGGAGGCGTTTAAAAAGGCGATAAACATGGATTTCTTCCGTCGGGCCTTTCCAGACTAACCAAATTGATCCATTCACTCTTTCACCACCTCTCCTGAAGGTCTCTTGGAATACTTCGACCTGTGTCAATCCTCAGTTACAAAATTTGTAACTAAGTACACTGTACTGGGGATATTGTATTGTATCTTGATGTTTATGTGTAATTTTTAGCAGAAGGAGGGAAGGTTAAGGGAATTAGAGAATTTTTATTATTGTCTGTATATCTGATTTATTGGACTGCTGTTACCCACCTAGATCCCAGAAGGGAGAGGCATGATGATGATGATGATGATGATGATGATGATGATATTATTATTATTATTATTATTATTATTATTATTATTATTATTATTAGGCTGTGTAAGTCAAGACCAGCACTTTGAATTGGGTCCAGAAATGAATTGGTTGCCAGTGAAGTTGTTTTAACAAGGGAGTTATGCATGCTTGCTATAACTGGTGCTGGTCAGCATTCAGAACTCAGCATTTTGGATGTGCTGAAATTTCCAAACAGTTTCCAAAGACAGCTACACAGAGAGTATGTTACAGTAGTCCAAATGGGATATAATCAAGGCATGTGTCACCATAGCCAGATCTCACATCTTAAGAAATGGGTGCAACTTGCACACCAGTTTTCGCTGTGCAAATAAACTCCTGGCCACTGCTGAAACCTGGGCAGCCAGGTTCAAAGTTGAGTCCAGGAGAACACCCAAGCCGTAATTCCACAGAAGTGTAACACCATTCAGCACAGGCAGAGTCCCTATTCCCTGATATGCCTTCTGACTGACCAGCAGAACCTCTGTCTTGTCTGGATTAAGTTTCAGGTTTTTTGAACTCATCCAGTCTATTACTGACGATAGATATTGGTTCAGATATAGACAGTTTCCTTAGAATCAGATGGAAAGGAGAGGTAGAGTGTCGTCAACATATTGGTGACACCACATCCCATAACTCCAGGTGACCTCCAAGTGTTTTCATATATATGTTAAGCAGCATGGAGGACAAAATAGAACCCTGATGGACCTCACACCTCAATGGTCAAGGAATCAGACAGGAGTCCACCAGCACCACCTGAGTTTGTCCTTTCTTGCCCCTCCAAGAAAGACTGGAACATTTCATTACCCCAGAAAGATACAATGGTTGAAGTTATTAAAAGTCATTGAGAGGTCCAGCAGAACCAAGAGGGACACACTCCCCCTGTACAGTTCCCTGAGTAGGTCATCCACCAAGGCGACCAAAGCAGTTTCTGTCCCATAGCGAGGCTTGAAACCAGACTGACATGGATCCAGATAATCCATCTCATCCAGAAACTCCTGTAGTTGGAGGCCACCACACACTTCAGAGCCTTGCCCAAAAATGGAATATTAGAGACTGACTGATAATTATTCAGAGTGGTGGAATCCAGGGAGGCTTTTTTATTTTACTAACAGCCTCATCCCAGCCTCATTTAGGAAGGATGAAAACTTCTCTTGCTGTAGCAAGACATTCATCACTCCCCTTGCTCACTTGGCCGGTCTTCCTCTAGTTACTTTCAGAAGCTAGAAAATGCAAGGATCCAGTATATATGTGGTGACTCTCACTGATCCATAGATCTTGTCCACATCTTTAGGCTGCACAAATTGAAACTTACCCAGTAATACAGGACAAGCAGCAACCACAGTTATCCATTAGACCTGTCTCAATAATAGTATTCAAGTCAGAGTTAATTTATGTGCAAAGTGTCTTCATCACAGCATGTGCATGTGTGGGCCACTCAAGGTAGCTCTGCTGGATGTCACTGTGCAGGCACAATGTTGGCAGGGAAGTATTATTCCTTTGTTGCTATTCTCACCACAGCATAGACCTTCCAATTGTTTTTTTCATTAAATGGGCTTTCCATTCTCAGTACTTTTGTAGCTGTTTTATTTTAGCCAAAATGCTTTCCCTAATGGTCCTTGTTATTTTTTATGCATATAAAATGAGTGAATATGTTTGTTTAGAAGTTATTACATGGACAATCTGTTCAGCATTCAGATATCAGTGGGCACAAGTTCTACCTTTAAGTTGTTTGTAGGACCCTTCTGTTCTGTGCTTCTCAAATGTTCTTCTCTTACTCCCCCTGCTCCCATTGTCCCATTTTCCAAGGAAGAAGGCGGAATGTGAACTGCCTGAAGAACACTGTGATCTGGTACGAAGACCACAAGAACCGCTGCCCTTATGAGCCTCACCTCTCAGAGCTGGACCCCACCTTTGGGATGTACACCACAGCTGTGTGGCAGTGTGAAGCGGGACACCGCTATTTCCAGGACCTTCACTCTCCCCTTAAACCCCTCAGTGACTCTGAGAATGAGTGTGACAACGGTGAGTATGTAGAGAGAGCTATGATGCTTTCTTCAAGGGAAAGCCCTACAGTGTTCTTTTCTTGGGTAAGCATGGTGATTGCTTTTATGGCATTCCAGTGAGCAGACAGCTGTTTTCTGACAGATCTCACAGCTAGTTGCTCAGTTTGGAAATCAGTAAAGGAGGCTGCAATCTGTACAAAGTGCTATGGACACCATTTTACAGTTGAGGGCTTTTTTCTGTCTTGATTACACTTTCACTGAATAGAAGAGTTTGCTGTGAAATAGTATCGCTGAATACAGAGGTTCCAGTTTTAGCTTTCTCAGGTCTATCAATAGTTTGTAGCTGTCTTAATGGAAATAATCTTTTTCTCCAGATGGCTTTCACAAGCACATTTCATCAAACTGCTTGAGTTCATTTTGCTGAATGATCCTGAGTGTTAGAGTACAAAGAGAGAGAAAGGCATTTTATCAACACTGTTTGTTTCCCTTTGCCTAATTTTTCAATGCTGTGCAGGTTTTTTGACTTTTTTTTCCTGAAAGGCAAATGTTTGTCACCCTTATAATTTCAACTGCAATTTTCTGTACTTTCTCCAGCACTTTCATATTCTTTTTGAAGCTATATGAAAAGTCTGTACACAGTACTTCAAGCGGGGAAGCAGCACCTTAATTTTTATATAATGGAACTGTAATGCTTGATATAATTTTAGTCCTTTTCTTGATGTTGATTTTGCCCTTGCTGCTACTGAGGTATGCAGTGACTTAATGGGAATGTTTGCTATGTTTGTAAAAAGTGTCTACTGATTTGTTGATTTCCTGAGCAATAGTATCAGTGAAGTGTAGGCTAGTGGGAATATAGCTGTATGTTTGTACCTGCTTTGTGGTGAATAAGACAATCTCTCCTCATTTTGCTATTATGCTTTTTCCCTTTGCAGTTGCTAATGGCACAGGGGTTGGGAGCTCGGGATCTTCAGAGGAGAGCTCCAGCTCTGAGGCAGAGGAACAGCCTGAGAGCCGGAAGACCCAGGCCCAGCCGCTGCCACTCCCACCAGGAAATACAGAAGGCGAGAATGCCAGTGGGCTTATCACTCAGGATGGCATCCACATTCCCTTTGAGCACCATATTGAGAACCTGACAGCAGAACAGGGTGCTAATGTGGGCCACGATCTGTCCCTGAATGGCCCAGAAACAATGGAAACAGTGGTATGCGTGCCAGTGCCCATGCAGATGAGCTCAGGGCATGGGACTCTGTTTGAAAATGTTACACAAGAGACAATTGGCGAAGTGGTGGCTAACTGTCCCGTGCAGGGCATGGTGCAAGGCTCGCAGGTCATCATCATTGCTGGACCCGGCTATGATGCCCTCACGGCTGAGGGAATCCAGCTGAATGTCACCAGCACAGGCGGAGAGGAGCTGCCCTGCACCATGATTGAGGGAGTAGCAGCTTATACTCAGGCAGAGCCTGAGAGTGGACATCCCAGTAACATGGAGAGCATGGCATACATCGAAACCAAAAAAGGTAGTCTCCACTATCTACCTGGCTGCCTCTTTTCAAGTGGTCCAGCTGTGGTCTCTCTGTCCCTTTGTATAAAGGTGCCCAGGTTTAATCCTCTAATGGATGCAGGAGTGGCAGTTCCTGCAGAAGGAGCCTAATGGAAAAAAAAGCTGTGGCATGAGAAGCAAAATCCTTCTCTAGGAGCCAGGCTACAAAATGGCCAGCAACTGCTTGTGAAACATTCATGGTAGGGGAAGTTGAAGTTGGCCTTTGTTAAGGAAGCACATAATTGCTTGAAATGGTCTATTTTGAAATAAAATGGGCTGTTGGAAGTGTATACAGTTGGCCCTTCTTATACACTGATTTTTTATACACGAATTCAAGCATACACAGTTTGAAAATGTTCCAAAAATTATAAATTTCAAATATCAAACCTTGATTTTCTATTTTTTATAAGGGACACCATTTTGCTATGTCGTTATATTTAATGGGACTTGAGCATACACGGATTTTGTTATACACGGGGGATCTTGGAACCAAACCCCAGCGTATAACAAGGGTCCACTGTATTTAGCACATGAAAAATGGAAGGAGTTTTGGATTTGGCATATCTGTTTAAAATCTTGGAAAGATTGCTAACCTATTAGTCACCAGTGTCCTAAGAGAAGAAAAGAACCATCCTTTGTAACACATCTTTGCCTAGTCTTCCTGGGGTGTTAAAGCAAGTGGTTCTTTCCCCCCCCCCAAAAAGAATGAAGGCTTTCATACTTACTTTTTGTAGTGGCGTGTGTTGCTTCTTCCCTCTGCTTCCCACATTCATTCATTCCAACTTACTGGTGGTGCTAGTCAGGGCCAAGCCCAGAAGACTAACCACAACATTGAATTTCTGGCATTTTGGGAATGCTGCGAACCAAGAGGAGACAAGCACCATGTGCTATAGCAGGGGTAGGCAACCTGCGGCCCGCGGGCCGGATGCGGCCCGGCGAGGCCTTGGGACCGGCCCCAGCCCAGTCCTGCCGCCGATTGCCGCCGGGCCTTTGGGGGGCAATTGTCTATAGAAGCCTCAGAAATATGCATTTATATTAACATTTTTTTAAAAAATCAGCAAATTTTTTCGCGTGTCCTCCATTTTTTTAAAAAAAGTGTCTTCCATTTGAAAATTTTGTCCTACATTTGTCCTGGTTTATTTATATATTTAATTTTTTAAAAATTAATTATTTATTTTTTGGCTTCGGCCCCCCAGTTGTCTGAAGGACAGCAACCCGGCCCCCAGCTCAAAAAGATTGCCTACCCCTGTGCTATAGGATGGTCAACTTTTTATTCAGTGTTAAAAGCTCAATGTGTTTTGGCCATTCAGTGTGTACAACTCCATTGATTTCCTTTGAAGGCCCTTGTGTCCAAAATGTGTTGGGCTTTTAACACTGAATAAACTTTGATTGTGATTTCCTGCATGGCAGGGGTTGGACTGGATGGCCCTTGTGGTCTCTTCCAACTCTATGATTCTATGAAACAGTTGACCATCCTAGAGCATGTGGAACTTGTCTCCTTTTTGTTTACTGCTTTGCTATGTCCTTTTCAGTCCTCTTTTCACTACTTTTGTGAAGGCCTGCATGACCGGATGTAAACGATTCCTGCATGGAAAACTGTTTAAAACATATCTGGCCCATGGGTAACACCTCCATATACCCAACCACAGCCTTTGTAAGGCCCTGGAATCTCTGGGGAGAAAGTTCCAGCATTCAGAGTTAATGTTTTGTTTTGTGGTTGTCAACAGAAAATGAGGAGCTTTTTGAGCTCAGAAAAGAGGAGCCACAGCCCCCAACAGAAATAGAGATGCCCTGTGACCTAGAGGCATCCCATGAGAGTGAGGGGTTGGAACCAGAGCCTGAACCCGAGGAGGAGACCGAGGGCAGCAACATGTCATCCATTATCTATGAGATTCCCAAGGAACCTGAAAAGTGAGTGAGCAGCAGAAGGGGACTGTGGCTGTCTTGAGTACTGTGTTCACGGGAAAGGAGTGGGTGCTGCTTGTGGAACACAGGCTGTAGGAAATACAGTGCACCTCCGTTATATGTGGGTGCACCATACGTGGCTTCCATGATACGCTTGAAGCCTGCACTTGAAGAAGCCTCAGTGCGCTTGAAAGAAGTAATGGGGTGTGCCCGCGCCCCGCAGCACAGGCACGAGCCCCATTACTTCTAATGGGGCTCCAGCATATGCATTTGGGAAGCGTGCACTGTACTTGTTTTGTGTCTGCTGTATGGCCATATAACAACAACAACTCCTAACCCCTACCTCCTTTCCTCCCTCAAAAAAAAAGCAGAAAGAAAGAAAATGAAAAGAAACTTCCTGCTTAATCTCTATTTAGTTTCTTAGTAATAATACAATCTAAGTATTTACTCTATTATTAAGATTATTCCACATTCCATAGTATACATAAATACAAAGAGAGAGGCAAGAAGCAAAATGTACTGAAAAACAAAAACAAATTCCAGTTACCCAGCTATCAAACCCTGTTATGCTAATATTTCCTTTTAGTTGTTTAAAATATTCTATAAAGGGTTCCAATTTCTTATAAATATATATGTTTGCTTTCTCCTCACCAAAGTATCCATTTTATCTAATTGGACCATTTCAATTATTTTTTCTATCCAATCCATACATGTTGGAATTTGATTGGTTTGCCACTTTCTCACGAGAATCAATCTTGCTGTTGTTAACAAATAATTTATCAAATTTCTTTGTTTTCATTCTTCAGTGTTCTCTAAATCCACCATATCTAATAAATATAGTTCCAATTTCAAACAAATTTTAAATCCCAGGATTTTTATTTTTATTTTATTAATTTTGAACCAAAATCTCTTTACCTTCCTACATTTCCATCATAAATGGAAATAGTTTCCCGCATAGGTTCAATATATCTGTATGCATTTTAGCTAACTTATTGGAGATTACATACCAAGTATATATCATTTTATAGATAAGCTTGCATTTAATCTATCCCTCAAAGATCATGAGTTTCTTTTTCTTGTTGATAGTGTGTGACATGATTTGCTTTGGATCCCATCCCAGGAGAAAGGTGGGATATAAATCCAATAAATAAATAAAATACATAAGATAATATTAATATCCTTGCCAAACTCTACACCTGTGTGATTTGACTGACCATGACAAAACATACATGGATAGTGGAGCTGGGTTGTGGTTATGATCAAGAAGCTGTGATCAGTTGGAGAAGCTTTATACTCCTATTACTGGAATCCCCTTCTAGATCCAGGGATGTCTTGTTTCTGAGACTTTGGCTCTACAACATTAAAACTGATTTGGAAAACCACTGTGCTTTATGCTAGATTGGTGTCCCTGTTTTCTCCCAGGTTTTTAGACTTCTTGGCTATACATCTATATTGGAATTGCACAGGGGGATATAAAAATAGGAGTTGCCTCTGAAGTTTTTAGCTTGGTATTCTGGGGTGCAGAGGCCAAGTTGGCCCCAGCAACAGTGATTTTGAATTCTGTACAGACAGTTTTCTTTCTCCCTTTTAGGAGGAGACGAAGCAAAAGAGGCCGTGTGATGGATGCAGATGGCATGTTGGAGATGTTCCATTGTCCCTACGAGGGCTGCACCCAGGTCTATGTAGCGCTTAGCAGTTTTCAGGTACAATTCCTATGTCCTTCATATTGACTCCTAATCTACATTCCAAGTTGAGGACCTGGTGATTAGCAGGGCAACTTTGCTTGGTAGGAATTGTGGCTTGCCTGCTTTCCACTTTAGGCCTCCTTTATTTCACTTGAAATACACATATGCCGTTAGCTACAAATGTACATTTAATCATGATATCTTGTTTGAGCTCTCTCATCACAGCATGTTTTGTGGGAATTAACGGGGAATGGTAACTACTGAAGTATTTTCTCCAAGCATAATTTCTGGCTTGCAAAGCAATGGAGGCAATGATTAATACATCAAACTATTCTAGATTGGGGCCAGATCATGTCTTTGTGATGGGGTAACCAGAGTTTCTCAGTAAAGTCCCTCCAAAGAGCAGTGTTCATCCTCTCTCTCTTTCTCTCTCTCTCTCTCTCTTTCCAGAATCATGTGAATCTTGTTCACCGGAAAGGAAAGACGAAAGTGTGCCCCCACCCTGGTTGTGGCAAGAAGTTCTACTTGTCTAACCATCTCCGGAGGCACATGATCATTCACTCAGGTATATTCTATATCTTAGTTTAGAATAGTTCTATGTTCATCTCCCACATTATTACATATTCATAGCCTTGAAAGGAAGTCCCTAAACAGGATTTTATAGTTGTTGTAGTTCTATGACTCCTAGGTGGTGTGAGGCTAGGGTTCATTCTTACTGGCTTTCCCTCACTACTACATGGGGGCTCCTTTTTTTCCTCTAGAATAGCAGAGAAGAGATTATTCTTGTCACAAGTGTCAACCACCAAACTTGGTATGTATTTTGTGAGTAGTGGGTTCTGGTAGGATCAGCAGGGAATGCAAGATGCAAATAGGAGGAGAAGCTCTGGGGCTAAACCACCATGTTCACTGAGGTAAGCACTAGAAGGAATGTCCCTATAAGACACTTGACCAAACTTTGTCTAAAAGCTGATTACTTGTCATTTCTGTAAAGCATTACCCAGGGTTTTTTCTTTCTTTCTTGTATGAGTTCTTCCCCCTGTATTAAGTGCACACAGTTACCCTCATTTCTTAGTATATTAAGCTGTGTAAGCAATTTATTCTCTCTGTTAATAAATTTCTCTTGTCTCCCATTACTTACTTTAAAACTGAGAAATAGCATAGACTCCCAAGTAGTAGTTTTGCTTCTTCTTGTCACCAGTCTTTTTCAGAATGTCATGTTTTCTGAGGTAGCTTAAGCTCAAGGGTCATAGTAGGTATAAATGTATCTTTTCTGGAGCACATATGCAATGTAAGTGCAGACTTTGAGGTTTGATCTCTTTGACGTCTGTACAAGAAGGTTTAATCCTAGCACATACCGTATTTTCCAGTGTATAAGACGACCCCAACTTTTAAAATAAAATTATAGAGTTTATGATATACTCACCGTATAAGGCTACCTCTCCTCCTCAGAAGCCGGCAGCTGGCTGTGCACGCGTGCACCAGCTTCAAGGGACCTCCGGAGACACCTTAGAAGCCGGCGCGGGGCTGCAGGCTTCCCAGGCCTCCAGGGGCCTGAGAAGCCGGCAGCTCCAGAGAATGCGCGCCGGCTTCCCAAACCTCCGGAGGCCTGAGAAGCTGGTGGCCGAGCATGTGCGTGCTGGACCCCGGGCTCAACCCGGCGTATAAGACGGCCCCTGACTTTTGACCCAATTTTCAAGGGTCAAAAAGTCTTATATGCTGGAAAATACGGTACATTACAGCAAGGGAGATTGCAAATACAGCCAGCCCTCTGTATCAGTGGACTTGCCATCTGTGGATTTAACCATCCGTAGACAGCAAGCCCCTGCACATGACTGCCCCACCATTAACTAAAATGGGACTTGAGCATGCATGGATTTTGGTATCTGCAGTGGGTCAGGAATGGATCCCCCACAGATACAGAGGTCCATCTGTAGCTGTGTGTGTGCTGCAATGGAAGAAGCAGGCAATGTCTAGGTGACCTCCCAAGTTGAGCAGAAGATGATGTGGAGCAACTAAACTAGCACTTGGAATCGAGGGGAAGAGTACTTGTTGGAGGTGGAACTGGAGAAAATAAGTTTCTGGGAATTATTTCTGACTTCTTGATAAATGTGTTTTGCCATATTCATAATCTCTCTGCTGTACTAAAGCAAAAACAAAACAAGAATCAAGAAGGGTTCTTTCCCAAAAAAGAGTTTCAATGAAAACGTATTTTTGATCTCTGATTAGCCTATAGGCTGTTATACTTTGGCCACATCATGAGAAGGCACAACTCATTGGAAAAGACAATAATGCTAGGAAAGGTTGAGGATAGTAGGAAGATGGGAAGACTGCATGTCAGATGGCTAGACTCAATTAGGGAAGTCATGGGGATGAATCTACAAGACAATCAGAGCAGTGAAAGACCGGGGTCTTGGAGGTGTCTCATCTACAGGGTCAACTTGAGTCAACTTGAGGTCAATTAACAACAACAACAAAGGCTGTTTACTAGAGGCCAGTCAGTTTGTTGAAGCCAAATTTCATTTGTTAGATTGAGTGCTTTTGAGGTACATTTCTTCAAGGTGCAAGTATGTCATAGTTTGTTAGCTACACGGAGCACAGGAAGAACATCCTCTCTTTCCAAGTGTAGAGTTTGGATGAACCCATCATAACCAAGGAGGAGTGAGCACAATTTACAGGTAGATCTAAGTGACAAGCAAATCTGTGCACAGTATGGACTAGTCTTTTTGAAGTATTTAGACAACACCCTAATGTTTTCATTGTGCAGTTTTCTTAAAATGAACACATTTAGTATAATAAAGGACTTTTGTTACACATTTAAAATTTGAATGATGTAATAAAAGCTGAAATCATATAAGGAGATATTAATATTTTCATAAATTAGGCAAAAATATTTGCAGCCAGCCTATCAGGGAGATAGTTCATCCGATTCCTGGTTTTTTGTTTGTTTGTTTGTTTTTTGCTCTGCCTCCGTTAGGCAGTTGTTCAGGGTCACTTGGAAATTTGGGGGAGGTTTGCTGATGTTTCAGCTCTGATTTTTTTCCCCATCCAGTCACACTCAAGTAGTATTGCATTGTCTTATCTTTTTCTCAGAGAATATACTGACATTGACAGAACCCTCTCTAAATGTTGATCCCCTGTAGATCAGGCAGTTTAGCCTACTCAGACTGCCTCCTTTTCTCCAGCCTGATCTTTGGAACAGAGGCCCCAATATAAGATGCTTCCCTTCCTGACTTCTTTTGCTCCTCTGTCCTCTTAGGAATCCGTGAGTTTACCTGTGAAACCTGTGGAAAATCCTTCAAGCGGAAAAATCACCTGGAAGTCCATCGCCGAACACACACAGGAGAGACACCTCTCCAGTGAGTGACCTGGAGTGGGGCATGAATAGAAAGCCCCCAGGGCTGAGCCATTCTCTAGCATCTGATCATTAGGGTGAGGTCTTTGGCACCAGCTTGCTGTTGCCTTCATTGTGCGAGTTGGGAAGCTTGGCAATAGAGGACAGGGCAGAGCCTTTCTGGTTGTCCTTTCCTATGTGTACTAGCTTCACAAGCTACAGAGATAGCTTTAAAGAAGAGCTGATAACTCCTTAAATGTTTTTTTTCCCCAAAGGGGCTTGCTTGTCAACAACTTGGGTTAAAAAGCAAGGAAAACCACCTTCACCACCACCACCACCAGAACTACTACTAACCAGCTCTTCCCCTTCTCTTTTCCAAGGAGATGGCTAAAGAGTTGAAGAGAGGTGGGGAAAAGTGCTGTGTAGCCTTGTGGTACCACAAATGTGGATGCAGCAGCATTAAATATAGAGAGATAAAAGGGAAGAAAGACCAGAATAGAGCCAGGCAATGTGGAGATGGGGAACATGAAGATGGCTTGGTGTTTCTATTCTTAAGAGGAAGGAGGCATTGGTAGAAGCTGTTAGTTTAAACCACACAATAATAATAATACAGTGGTCCCTCTGGATTTGCAGGGGATACATTCTAGGTCCTCCCGCAAATCCAAAATTTTGCAAATATTCAAGAACCATTGTTCTCAAAGGCATTATTGGGGATAATGGGACTTGACTGTTTGTGAAATTCCCTCCCTTACTGGCACCCCCCCCCCCCCCCCAGTGCTGGGGACTTTAATCGGAGCCCAGGCTGCTGGAGCTTGTAATTGGCCCCAGCAGCGCTTGGGGCCTGGCGTGCGCATACCCTGTCTCCTCCACCACAGCCAGTGGGCGCGTGGAATATCAGTTGGCTTCAGCAGAGGGGGTGGGGCGTGTCCATACTGGGTCCTGAGCGCTGCTGAGAAAGAGTCGGTATGGCTGCCGTGGCCGATTACAAGCCCTAACGGCCCAGGCTCCAATTAAAGTCCCCAGCACCAGGGGGAAGATGCCAGTAAGGGAGGGGGGAGAGAGGGAGCCACAGCCTTGGCCTCGCAAATGACTAAAACTGCAAGTGCCAACACTGCGAATCCAGAGGGACCACTGTATTATAAAATGTCTAAATGAACCTTTCAGTTATTATTACGTTATCCCACTGATCCCCCAACTGTGCCCTTTAAGACATTTTTTACTTCAATTCCCAGAAGCCCTCAACCATGTTGACAATAGTTTGGGCTTCTGGGAGCTGAAGTCCAAAATCTCTTACAGAGAACAGTTTGGGGACCACTGAGTTATCCAGATAATATCTGAAACCAAAGAATTGCTTTCAGATGCATGCAGGTTATGTGTAACAGTTCCATCAACACTGGATGGCTCTGTATAGAAGATAGCACTGGTTAAAATCTGTAGCCATAGAATTAGCCTGACAGACTGTTCTCTGACTGAGAGCCAAGTGTTAAAACTGTCCCTGGGAATGACAGTGTCCCTGCATTGGTGGAACTTTCTGTCCCTGCTACTGTACTTGCATAAGGCTCTTTTGCCACATTGGGGTTACAGTATAGCAAATGGGCTGGCATGAAAGCTGTGAAATAAAATGTACTGTACTAGTTCTTTAAGGGCTTCCCTGGTGCCCTTTGACTGCTGTTTGAAGGCTGGGATGCCCAAGGTGATGGCATTGGGTGGTGGTATGAGCTCTGCTACTCCCATGCCCTAGAGTGCACAAGTCTGATGGCCTCTTCTCTCTGCAGGTGTGAGATCTGTGGCTACCAGTGCCGGCAGCGGGCCTCTCTCAACTGGCATATGAAGAAGCATACCTCAGAAGTCCAGTACAACTTCACTTGTGAGCACTGTGACAAGCGCTTTGAGAAGCTAGACAGTGTCAAGTTCCACAAGCTAAAGAGCCACCCGGAGCACAAGGCTTCCTGATCCTGACCATGGACCACTTTATTTATTGCCCCACCATGGATCCCAAATCAGCTGAAAACACTTGTTGCACATTCACAGCTGGAGATGCGATGTGTTCTACCTGATGCAGAAAGATTCATCCCTCAGTGTAACATGGGGCAGCTTTCTAAAAGCAGATGTTGAGAGACTTCAAAAAGTTTTAGTTCTGATGTGCAAGTGTCAGTGTTCTCAGGTATTGGGGGCAGGGGAGTGTTCAGTCAGCATCAGATCAACTCATAGGGTAACTGGAGATTGTGGTGCTATAGCTGTCCTGTCTTTTGGGGCGGGTGGGAGAGGGATACAGAAACAATAGGCAAAAAGAATCTTAGCCAATTAAAGTATCCATACTTTGCTACCTGCTGAGCAGTACCATTGATTTTTAGTCTTTTTGAGGCTTGCTCTGAGGTAAGAAAGATTCAGTCACATGACATAAATTATAGAGAGGCTATTTCTTATGTGGGATTATTCGCATGAGCTTTTTGTATCTGTTGATAGCATCACAAGATGATGTTTTGCTCAGTCTGCATTTATCCACTCATTCACATGACAGACCTGACTTGCAGTAAGTGTGAACCAAGGATCATTATCAGTTGGCTTAAATTCAGAGCTTCCTCTCCTTCAGCCTTTACAGCTGGTGTACAAGAGGTTAATCCAAAGTACCTCTTTTTCTGAGATGTTAACATCCTACAAAGCAGTCTACCCAACGGTGGTCCCTCGATCAGTGCTGATTCATGTATAATCAGCTGCTGGTCTCTGACATAGTTTCCAAGAAAGAAAGAAACAGTTGTACCCAATAGGGACAAATATGGCACTATTCCCTGGCACACTGGAAGAAAACAATTGTCCTCACATCAGATAGCTTTAAGATAACTGGTATAAAGGTCAGGCTGCAGGTGTTCATGCTCCAGCTGTGTCACAAGTAACACTGTTCTTGGACTTCCATGCACATTCTGTGTGCCTTGTCATTCTCATAGAACTTTATTTTATTTTATTTTATTTATATGCTGCCTCTCCCAGATTGGGACTCAAGGTTGTTCACAGCAGGAAACCAATCATATTCCATAGCGCAATCTCAAAAATAGCCACTATTGAAGCAACAGTCACAATTAAATAATCACAATTAAAAGAATATAAATTCATTTAAAAACATACAAAAGGTAAGAAATAAATAAAACATACACAACCCAATAAAAAAGTCTGTCTCACACGGTTATATTACATATTAAAAACCTGCTGAAACAAAAAGGGTTTTGCCTGCCAGGGAGAGGAAAGCAGGAAGGAGGCCAGGTGGGAGCAGAAGGTGGGAGAGAAGGTTGTCTCTCATGTCCCAAGCTTGTGATGGTTTCGGAACCAAGAGAAAGCCATCCCTGAAGATTGCAAGAATTCTTGCAGATTTACATGGGAAAATAAGGTCTTTAAGATAGCCTTGACCTAAGCTTTGTAGATCATAGCCAACACTTTGAATTGTGCCCGGAAATGAGCATAGTCATTGAAGCTGTTTCAACAAGGGAGTTATGTGCTCCCTGTAACTGACCCTGGTCAGAATTCTGGCTGCAATGTTTTCAACCTGCTGATGTTTCTGAACAATTTCCAAAGGCAACCCCACATGGAGTGCCTTACCGTAGTCCAAAGGAGATGTAATCAAGGCGTATGTCACAAAAGCTAGATCTGATGTCTCAAGGAACAGGCACAGCTGGTGCAAATGTGTGAATGTACTCCTGGGCATCCAGGCTTGGAGCTGAGTCCAGGAGAACACCCAAGTTGTGAGCCTGAGAGTCCAGGGGGAAGTGTAATACCATCCAGCACAGGCAGAGTCCATATTTCCTGATAATGCCTTCTGATTGACTAGGAGCATTTCTGTCTTGTCTGGGTTGTTTTTCAGGTTTTTTGACTTCATCCATTACTGACATCAGATATTGGTTCAGTACTGAGAAAGCTTCCTTGGAATCAGATGGAAAAGGTAGAGTAGGATGTCATCAGTATATTTGGTGACACCACACTCCAAAACTCCAGATGACTTCTCCAGGCATTTTCATATAGATGTTAAACAGCATGGGAGACAAAACAGAACCCTGATAGACCCAACAGGCGAACAGCTAGGGCATGACCACCTGTTGAGTTCATCTCTCCCAAGAAAGACCAGAACCACTACACAACAGTGCCCCCCTAGTCCCATCTCAGAGAGGATGCCATGGTTGATAGTATCAAAAGTCACTGAGAGGCCCAGTAGAACCGACAAGAATACGTTCTCCTATCCAATTCCCTGCTTACCTTATCCATCAAAGCAACCAAAGCTGTCTCATTCCCATAACTTGGCTTTAAACCAGATTGAAATGGCTCTAGATAATCTGTTTCATCCAGAAAGCCCTGTAACTGGGAGGGCACTACACGCTATAGAATCTTGACCATGAATGGAATATCTTTTAGTAAGAATTGCCATGATTTTGATCAATATGCTGATGGCACCAAACCTTGGGCACTAGGTCTAAAACCACTCCTTGAGGGACCTCAGTCCTGCTCTTTAGGGTTCCCCAACTAGCCATGCAGTCTTCCCCATTGTACCATTGTTTGGTGATCTCACAGCTTTTGTATGAGTTTTCCCATTTTAAAAGATGGAAGTGACACCCTCAAGACTTATTTAGTGGCAGAAGGTTAAAGTTAATATATGTTGCTATATTTTGTCCTCCCCATTTGCCCTGCCTACTATTGGAATGTAACCCTTGAGAATTTCTCTGAAATTGTTAGCCTTTGGGTTGAAAGATCTTCCCTGTCCTTGCTATAGGGATATGACTTCAATATGGAGTACTTGGAGCTACAGCTTACCTCTATAAATAAGTGTTAGAGGTGTCTATCAAACTAGATCGAAGACCTAGCTAGTCCAATGTTCTGTACCCACAGTGCCAGCCTATGGGAAACACTTGAGTCAGTGCAACAACACACTCCTGCCTTTGTTCTCCAAAAACTGATATTCAGAGGCTTGTTGCCAACTGTAGGGGGTGCTGCTCACCCCTGTTTCTAAGCCAAAGAGCCAGTGTTGTCTGAAAACTGCTCTGGTAGTTGTGTGGCCTCCTGCATGACTGCACCAAACGTTATCTTCCCACTATCTACTTGCATTTGCATGCTTTTGAACTGCTAAGTTGGCCGAAGCTGGGACTAGTGACAGAAGCTCAGCCCATCATACAGCACTTGGGCCTCAAACTGCCAACCTTCAGATCTTCTGATCATCAGAATTGTGTCTTAACCACTAAGCCACTGCATCCCATGTTGCTTCTGATACTGAAAGTAAAATATATAGCCACCATGACTAGTAGCCTTATTGTGTGCCTTCATATTGTTTCTGGCTTATGGCAAACCTATCATGGATTTTCTTGGCAAGATTTGTTCAGAGGAGGCTTGCCTTTGCCTTCCCCTGAGACTGAGCATGTTGCTTGCCCAAAGTCACCCAGTAGGTTTTATGGTCGAATGGGAAATCAAACCCTGTTCTCTGAAGTCATAATCCAATACTCAAACCACTATGCCAGGCTGGCCTTGGCTCTACATGAATTTGTCTTACACTCTTTACAGCCACTCCAGATTAGCAGCTGTCACTACATCTTGTAAGAATTTTAACAGCTAAATTTTGCAGTTTGTGAAGTACTTATTTTATCCTGAATCTCTTTCCATTTAACTTCATTAGATAACCTCAGATTTCTAGGTAAAAAAATAATAATTTCATTAGCTCAGCCTCCTATAGTGTCTAGATCAAGGGAAGTAATAAATAGTTCCACTCTATTCTGCTTTGGTCAGGCCTCACCTGGAATATTGTGTCCAGTTCTGGGCACCACATTCAAAAAGGACATTGAAAAACTGGAGCGTGTCCAAAGGAGGGCGACTAAAATGGTGAAGGGTCAGGAAACCATGCTCTATGAGGAAAGACTCAGGGAGCTGGGGATGTTTAACCTGGAGAAGAGAAGGTTAAGAGGTGTTATGATAGCCCTGTTTAAATATTTGAAGGGATGTCATGTTGAGGGAGCAAGCTTGTTTTCTGCTGCTCTAGAGAACAGGACCCGGAACAATGGATGCAAACTACAGGAAATGAGATTCCACCTCAACATTAGGAGGAACTTCCTGACAGTAAGGGCTGTTCGACAGTGGAACAAACTCCTTCCTTGGAGTGTAGTGGAGTCTCCTTCCTTAGAGGTCTTTAAACAGAGGCTGGATGGTCATCTGTCGGGGATGCTTTGATTTAGATTTCCTGCATGGCAGGGGGTTGGACTGGATGGCCCTTGCGGTCTATTCCAACTCTATGATTTTGTCCTTGTCAAATGGCAATGTGTCCTTCTTAATCAATCATTAGCACAATAGCCAAAGTGAAACCCTACTTGGCAAAATGGAAAACTAATAGCACTGAAAGCAGAATAGTCTCCAGGAAATGCTACCATTGGGAATTATTTTTGATGTGATCAAAAAGTTCTAGGAAGGGTCTCTCCCTGAGATTGGCATTCAGATGAAAAATATACAGGTAGCATGGACACATCAGGAGGCAAACGAGTTGGTATACTCTTCCATCAGACATTTGTATGTGGGTGTGCTGTTGCACAATAAGTGTGTGATTGGCTACATTGTGGGATCTAGCAGAGAGTAGCTCTTCTGTTCATTTGGAAGGTTGCTCAGATTCCTGTAAGAGGCAGCATCATGTAGTGCTTTGAATGTTGGACTAGGACACTGGAATACCAGGGTTTGAATCCCCACTGAGCCATGGGTAACCTTGGGCAAGTCACTGTCTCTCAGCCTCAGAGGGAGGCAATAGCAACCCTCCTGTGAACAAACTCTTCCAAGAAAACCCCATGAGAGGGTCGCCATAAGTCAGAAATGACTTGAAGGAACACAACAACAACAACAAACTTTTATCTTTGTAAGTTAAAAACTAATGGCGTCTTCTAGCAGGCAGTAAAGGTTGTAGGAAGGAGCCCTCTGCTTTGCATGTACAACCTTCATAGCTCAGAAATGTTTGTGCAGCTTGGTTCTGGTAGCACAGTCTCTTCCAGTGGTTTTCCTAATTGTATACCTATAGGAAATATTATTTGTATCAGTTTATCTGATGGGGCTCTGCTTGCCTGTCCTCAAATGCACACTTGCGGCAAAGATTCAAAGGCCATGTCTGGAGAGCATTGTCCAGTCCTGACCTGTGGCACTTGGTTGTTGCTCTGTGTGAACTGACTTGAGGCATATCCAATATTTCTTTGCAACTACACTTTCCATGTGGAGATTGGTAATACTGAGCACACTGATCATCAAAGAGCCCAGTCTGAGAAGCCCCAAGTTCCCTTAACACAGCTTGAAAACCCAGGGCTCTTCTTTATTCTTGTATCCAGGTTCTCTCAGTGTTCCTGTTGTTTTTCCCTCCATGTTAGGAAGACTAGAAACAAGATATTGAATGTTTTGTGCATACATAGGCTAACTTGGCAACTATTGACACTAGTATGTGGTTCATCATACATGACAAAGGCTTAGAAAAGGACAGGAGAGACTGTTGCTGCCCTTTCACACATCCCTTTCATTTATTTTTTAATTTCTTGCTCCTGTTTCTATTCAAACAGCTGTACTGTCAGTGTTTCACTCTTCTGTGCCTTTCTGCCTCTTACCTTACCCAAAAGCAAAACAAAATCACAAAACAGTCACAGGTTCAACTACAATCCTGTATCATAGTGTGCAGACTTAATACTGTACAGCAGGAGAGGTGTGGAAGTTAACTGATTTTGCATGCTTACATGCAAGGGATGCTTCTTGGCTGTGGAGAGCACAAATCACTGCTGGAGGCAGCTCTTCTTGCTTCTTGTCATTCTCACACAATCATGTTCATGAGGGTGATTCTACTTCAGGGACTCCATCTTTCTCCCCTGTAACTATTAGACAATGCAGAAAGTAAATAAAGATAAGAGGGTCTTAGAACAAATCAAGCCTGAACTCTTCCTGGAAACTGCAGCCACCCCTTTTAGAGCCACATTGGGGCTGTGGCAACTGCTCACTGCAGCCGCAATCTGGCCTTTCCACGGCACAAAAAGGAGCCACAAAAAGCAGCTCCTTTTTGCACCTTGGAAAGGGTGCTCCTTTGGTGCTGCATCATCTAAATGCAGCGCCAGAGGAGCACCATGATGCCGCATGCTGTGGGGTACAACACACAGCGTCACTCCATCGTAGGGGCAGAGTCAGTGTGTGTATCATATGGACGCCATGCCCCAGCTCCATGCCTAGGCCACCCTTAATGGCTGGTCTGCACAGGCCCTAAGATGACAAAACTGGAGCTGTTGTACTTTGGCCACCTCATCAGAAGACATAACTCCAAAAGACAATAACTCTGAGGAAGGTGGAGGGAAGTAGAAAGAAAGGAAGACTACATGCTGATTGGATAGACTCAATCTGGGAAACCATGGGCCTGAGCCTACAGGACCTAAGCAAAGAGGTAGAGGATAGGGGGGCTTGGAGACATCTCATTACAGGGTCAGCTATCAACAATCAACAGCCACTTCTCTGTGTTTTCTCCACATACAATTACATGTTTTTCTGAACCTGCCACTGATGTTTTCCCTAGGGTACAGATGGCCAGCCTGCAAGACTGGTGCCTTCCTCTCATTTTGGGAATCTTCTGGAAGCTATCAGTTTAGCTTTCTGGACAGGAAAGAACTTAGAAAAGCTACTTTTTAAGGACTACAACTCCCAGGATCTTTTAGCCATTGTGGATACTGCCATGTTTGTTGGAACGGTTGTGAAAACTGTAGTCCCAAAAGTAACTTTCCCAAACTTTGGCGAGGACAATCTATGTAAATTTCAATAGTCTGCTGGGTGAGAATGGAGAGAGAAAAAGAATGACATTCAACAGGATAAAAAGTTCCTTAGTCCTGTTCTAGAAGTAGTGCCATCTGTAACCTGTATTCTTTTGCCTTTCCTCCAGTGACCACCTTTAGAACAGGTCCCTTGGCTCCTTCTGTTCTGTTGAATTTTGAAGCTTTTTCTATTTTTAAATTTCCAAGTAGCATTAGGTACAGGGATCAAAAGGAGCTCCTTTTGTGTAATGTAAACCTTTGTCCAGCAGATAGAGCTAAAGGAGCATCTTCATTACAGTTGCAATGCTGCTGGTTCTTCTCAAAGGGCCACCTCAGGGGCAGGTGGACTCCAGAGCTCAGTGGGCCTCTTCACCCCATTTTGGCTGCTTATGGAGCTCTGGAGGGCCCAAACATCACACCCACCAATTTGGATAACACGAACTGACACTATGTCACTCCTGGTCAGTTTTTTGTGGTATTTTTGGCTGCTTCAGGGTGGATCCCTGAAGTTTGTTAACCAACCTTGAGTTGATCTCGACTCATCCTGGCCCTGTGGATGAGACATCTCCAAGACTCCCTATCTTCCACTACTTTTCTTAGTTCTTGCAAATTCATGTCTGTGACCAGAAAGAGAAAAAGATTGCACTCTAGATTGATGGACGCCATTAAGAAGTCCATCCATCTAGCATGTGGTCTTCTTCTCTTTCCCCTTCCTTCCACCTTCCCTAACATTATGGTCTTTTCTAATGAGTTGTGTCTTCTCATGACATGGCCAAAGTATGACAGCCTCAGCTTCATCGTGTTAGTTTCCAGGGAAATCTCAGGCCCGATCTGTTCTAAGACCTATTTGTTTGTCTTTTTGGCTGTCCACAGTATCCTCAGCACTCTTCCCCAGCACCACATCTAGAATGAATTTACTTTATTTTTATCAGTTTTCTTAATTGTCCAACTCTCACATCTATACATGGTAATGGGGAATATAATTGCTTATACGATTCTGTCTTTTGTGCTTAGTTGTATATCTTTGCTCTTTAAGACATGTTCTAGTTTTTTCATAGCTGAAAAAAGATGTTGAAAATCATTTTGGGAGTGTGTTTGCAATTGAAGAAAATGTTTAGTGTGTCCTGGTGGCTTTGGGGGAGTCAGCAGTGATTTTAGATGGGGGTTACCAGAATCAGAAATAAAATTAAAAAACGGCTTCTTGATCTTTAATAGTTGTGTAGAAGGAAGATTTTCAGGAAGTGATGCTATTAATTTATCTGACTGTGTAACAAGAAAAACCTTCTGAAATGCTCTTTCTTATACAACCATTATAGGATGAAGTGCAAACACAAATCAAGGAAAATGAGAGATACTGCAGACTGGGTCATGCAGAAAAATCAGCAGTAGCAGAGCATGTTATAAACCGTCCTGGACATAAAATGTTGTTTGAAAACACTGAAATTCTGGCCCATGCCAACAAACTATAAGGTCAGAATGCACAGGGAAGCCATTGAAATCCACAAACACCTGGAAAACTTCAGCAGGAAAGAAGAAACCCTTAAGGTGAATGGGTTATAGACCACCGCTTTGAGGTGGTCTGCCGCCGCTGCCGTTTGCTCCGTAAGGGAGCCGTCGCAGCCACACCGCGCGGCTCCCTTGCGGAGCAAAAAAGAAGCTCCAAAATGGAGCTTCTTTCTGCGGCGCCCTAATGACGTCGCGAGGCGCCGCTGGCGCACTCGCGACATCATTAGCGCCGCAACACGTTTGGACGCACAGCGTCCGATACGTAAAGATGGCGCCAGCCGTGTGGAAAGGCCGGCGCCATATTGTACGGACAGAGTCCGTATTAGAGCCAGGGGCATCTAGAAGAGACGCCCCTTTTTTAAAATGGGACGTCCTGCGGACGTCCCAAGTGCCGGTCTGTAACCGGCCAAAGTTTGGCTACCAGTCCTGAAAAATGCCAAAATCAAGACCCAATCCATGCAAATGAAAATCACCCAGTGTCAAGGGGGTTTCCCAGCAGACAGTAGATCATTACTTAAATAGACACCCTGAGGCCTTGCCATTCAACAACAGACCAACACAGAGATTAACATGTAAATCATTCCCTCTCAACCAAGGATCACACAGTATATATATATATACCCGACTCACTCCCATGCCAGGATTCTTTGAACATGGCAACCATAGATGCTGGTGAAACATCAGGAATAAACTCTTCCAGGACATGGTCACATAGCCCAAAAGCTGGCCCAAAATCCATTATAGCCTTCTCCAATTACCAGTCTGGTGTTCCCTAGTCTCAAAGAGATGCAAATAAAATATTCCACGGGAACTGCTTAACTTTCAGTACCATGACAGAAAGCATTATGAAATATGCAGTAATGGTCGTGTTTTTATTTAGCATATCTAAGCTGCTCAAGGAGTCCTTTTGGCTGAAAGAGTTAAAAGTGAGATAAAGAGATGATTCACATCCTTCCACTGAAAAGTGCAAATCTCTCTGAAAGTGGAGCCGCTAGCTAAAGGGCTGCTTGGTTTGTGGGCTGCATGTTCCTACCCTGGCCCATTTGGTCTAATATTTTGTTCCTACGATAGCTGACCACATGCCTACAGGACTGTACTTAACAATTCCTGCATCGTGTGTCTCCTTCTTTAGACCTTATACATCCCTCAAAGGGATAAGATTCTCCAAAATGGAAGCCTTGAGTCATAGCTAAAAATTGTACCTCACTGGACCTAGAAAGCACTTTCTGTATCCCTGCAGAATAGGAGTGTAAATAGCTTGGTTATGAAAGTATTTGCTGCCCCTCCCAGCCTTGTTGTAGGCTTCCTTCAGTTTTTGTCTAGGCTAGTCAGGATCAGTGTACCCCTTCTCGTTCCTCAAATGGTTAGCAGCCCTAAAAGCATATGTGAATAATACTTAGAGAATTGTTGTTATGTGCCTTCAAGTTGTTTCTGACTTATGGTGATCCTAAAGCAAACCTATCATGGGGTTTTCTTGGCCAGGTGTGTTCAGAGGTTTCCCCTGAGACTGAGAGCATGCGACTTGTACAAGGTTGTAACCCCAAGTCAGACTAAGGAATTGGATGATGCCTTTGTAGACGCTTTGTGGACTACACGCTCAGAAAGGAGAGATATAGCACTGATGGGTGATTTCAACTATCCTGATATTTGTTGAAAATCAAACTGAGCCAAAGCATTAAGGTCTTGCAAATTCCTCATTTGCCTGGAAGACATTTTCATTGTACAAAAGGTGGAAGAGGCAACAAGGAGTTTAGCCATTTTAGATCTGATCCTAACCAACAGGGATAACCTGGTTAATGCGGTGCAAGTGGTGGGATCCTTAGGTGGAAGTGACCATGTTCTCCTGGAGTTTGTTATACAATGGAAAGGAGAAGCCAGGCATAGTCAGGAAAGCTGATTTCAGTAAGCTCTGGCAAATACTGGGGGTGGAGGAGGGGAAATTCCTGGAGAATAGGAGAAGTTCCATTAGACTGGAGGAGATCAAACGTTGTCCCCATCTGCAAAAAAAAAAAAAAGGGAGGGGGCAGAGAAGACCCCCAACAATTATTGCCTAGTTAGTCTGACATCAATATCAGGAAAGATTCTAGAGCAGATCATTAAACAGACAGTCTGTTCACATTTAGAAGGGAATGCCATAATCACATAAAAACAACATGGGCTTCTTGAGAAACAAGTCACGCCAGACTAAGCTGATCTCCTTTCTTGATAAAATTATCTACTTGGCAGATGAAGAGAATGCTGTGGATACAGCATATCTTGATTTCAGTAAGGCCTTTTCCAACTCTATGATTCTATGATTGTATGAACTTTTCCTAAATGCTTTAAGCACTCCGTGGACAATAGCTTAGCAATATGTACAATGAACCTAGAAGGCAGACTAATGCTATTACCCCCCTTCCCTCCCCATATGACACAGCTGAGGCTTCCTGGTGACTTTATGGCTCAGCTGTGGCGTGTAACATCTGCTAGCTTTCCGCCCATTTTGTGGGCTCAGAAGGCTGTCTGTCAAGCCTCTTACTGTCCCCAAAGGAGTAAAATTCCTAGATTTGGAGTCATAGAAAATGACAGGATCACCATGACCGGTATCTTCTTCTTCTGAACTGCTCTGCATTAAGCATTCTCTGCAAAGCTTCCTTCTCAAAAGGCAGCAGTAGAGATGACTGGTAAGCAGCTCATAAATCTGCTCATGGAGCACTACTTTCCATTGCCTTCTGATTTCTGAGGCCGGTTGTGGAGTGTAACCACTAGGAATGGCCTACTACTTTGGTCAGCTATTTCCATGGTGAGAAGGTGCACTTTCAGAGAGCTTTGTGCTTTCCAGTGGGAGGATGTGAATCATCTCTTTATCTCACTTTTAACTCCTTCACCCAAAAGGGCTCCTGGAGCAGCTAAATAAAAACAAGACCATTCCTGCTTATTTCCTAATGCTCCCTGTCATGGTACAGAAAGTTAAGCAGCTCACAGGGAGTATTTTTCCACAAAGGAGGGGTTAAAATATGTATACTTGTCTCACTGTCTCCCACCCCCCTCCACTTTAAAAGCACCTTGGTGCCTCTCACCACTCCCTACAAATAGTGCTGAATAAATAATTCACCACCCGACAAGGCTGCATGAATAATGCAGGCTCAGGGAACTGCTGCTCTCAGCACCAAGGGCACCTCAAAAGCTGCTCTCTTTTGGCCACAGTCTGGCCAATCTCCTCCTGCCCTGCCTTGCCATGCCCTGCCCTGCCCTCTATAATGTTGAAGATGGCTTCTTGCCTAGTAGCAGTCAGGGCTTCCAAACCTGCCTCTACTCTGCTAAAGTGAGGTGGCAGCTTTGCTTTATGTTTGAGAAAAGCATGGTGCTTTGTGGTGAAGGAACATGGGTGCTAGGAGCTTTGTGGGGTATTGATACAATTGTGCCCATGTTCCCGAAGTGTCCTTGGGAGTTCTTTAGCCTAAGACTCTGTGATGTATAGCCACAAAATGGCCAGATTTTCCATTATCCAAAGGAGCGAAGGCACACATCCTTTTGAAACACATATACCCCACTTCTATAATAGAAAGCTGGCATTCTTTAAAATGGAAATGGGGAAAGATATTGTACCCGGGAGAGTGAGGGTGGAGCAAGCTTGTTTTCTGCTGCTCCAGAGAATGAGACCCAGTGCAAGGGATTCAAACTACAGGAAAAGAGATTCCAACTCAATATTACTTCCTGGCAGTAAGAGCTGTTCAACCATGGAACACACTCCCTCGGACTAGAGTATGGTGGAGTCTCCTTCTTTGGAGGTTTTTTTAGAGAGAGGCTAAATGGCCACTGGTCAGGGTTCTTTGGTTTTGTGTTCCTGCATGGCAGAATGGGGTTGAAGTGGATGGCCCTAGAGGTCTCTTCCAACTTTATGATTCTATAATTCTATGACTGTTAGACTGGATATCACAGCAGCCCTAGCCAGCATTGTCAACGTGGGGGAACATGGATCTGGAGTTCAGCAATATCTGCCCATCTGTTTGTTTCTCCAGCCCTGGAGAAAAGGAATGTTTAACGATGAAGTGATGAGTAATTCATCACTAATTTATAATTCCCACTATGGTTTAAACCGAATCGTGATTCCAAATGATTCAGTTTAAGCCACCATGGTTCCCACTTAATTCGAATCGCTGAAACAATTTGGAAAGGGGGGGGGCATGGTTTTTACCAATCTAACCCGTGTTTTACCTATTTAACCTGCTTCAAGAAGACACTGGTACAATGGGGTATTTTGGGAGCTGAATCGATTTATTTGGGGGGGGGACAATTCAGCACAAACAGGCGGATTGAAATCGGATCCGAATCTGCCCTGGTTCCCACTGGCAGCGGCTTTTCCCCAGCCTCTCTGCCTCAGCCATGCCTCCTCCTGTCCCCGGCCTTCTCCCGTCACTGGCCTCTCCTGCCTGCTCCATCCCTAGCTTCTCTGTCCCTGGACCCTTGTCTTCTGGTCTCCACAGCCTCCTTACTGGCCTCCCAGGCTTCTGTGCAACCTCCTTACCGGCCTCCCCTTGCGACTGTCCTGAACCGATTCCTGAAACTGGCGCAAAGACAGTGGGAACCACTGTGCTTGTTGAACTAGTTTTAGGAATTGATTCAGGAATGGATCTAAAGGTAAGTGGGAAATAGATCCAAGAAGCATCTCCTGCACTTGGAGAGACCAGTGTGCTCTTTTTCAGTTAAAGAGCTTTTTAGCAGCTACTTTTGCTTCCAAAGCTATTAACACTTTGTTAGCAAACTCAAGGGGAGCCACGTTTCCTCAGAGACTTTAAATGGAAGGGACTAGTGAATGCTCACCTTCCCCAACCATGTTTCATGGTTTCATTCAAAATGCATTAGCATTAATTGGTGGTGTTAGACTGCATATCTTGTTTACTGCCAGCAGAGAGAGCTATTGATTTAATCCTTTTTAAAAGAGCAGTGCTTGAAGAGCTGTCCACCAGCTTCCAACAGAAGACATACTACTAATCCCTAGTTTTTAGCTTCCCAGGTAAGTATAAGTACAGTACAGAGTCCCACTGTGGTTTTAGTAGTTAGCTATTTCACCTAGCCATGTCATGAAATATTCCAGACCTTTGATATCTTGCCCTGTATCTTCTTTTGGGAAACCTTAAACTAGCAGTTATGCTCCAACTCTTGCCATTGCCAAGAGTGTGTGACTCTGCAGTTATTGCAGAGCTGCTGAAATTTAAGTTGATGTGATGATCCTGAATACTAAAACAAGAAACCCGAGTTTGGGGAACTTGCTTTTTGGACTGTAGCAGCCAGAATCCATCAGCCACAATGGCCACTAGCTATGCCATTTGGTCATTTCTGGGAAGTGTAGTCCCCAAATAGTAACTATTATAGGCTCTGCAGTAAACAAGCTACTACTATATCCTTGCTGCTTGGCTGGTAATAAGAAGCAAAGCCACAAAAAACCAAGCAGGATGGTTTAATATTGGCATGAATGTATATTAGAAGGAGAATAATGATAATAATAACAACAAAAACAACAATAGGGCCAGACTGAAGATGACAAATTTCCCAGCATGAATATGACTCTGTTTTTAAATGAAGGCTGGATGGGCATCTGTTGGAAGTGCTTCGACTGTATATTTCTGCATGGTAGGGGTTGGACTGAATGGCCTTTGTGGTCTCTTCCAACTCTGTGATTCTGTGTTTACTGTGCATGAAGCTTGGCTGTGCCCTTGTTTGCATGCCATTTCTTTCACCTTGCTGTAAGTTCCTATGGAAGGGCAGGAGTAGTCCTTCGGACTGGAGAGTTGTTCACACTTTTATTTATTATTTATTATTTATTTACGGTATGTATACCCCACCCTTCAGCCCTAAAGGCTCTCAGAGTGGCTTACAATTATTATTATTATTTTTAATGAGACGCTTCCCTGCCCTCAGGCTTACAAGCTAAAAAGACACAAAAGGAGAAGGGAATGGTGGTTGGGAAAGGGATCAGGTCCAGCAGTTCTTGTCTCCCTCTGAGGCCTGGACCAAGGCAGATAGACTGGAGGGAGGGCTCTTCTTAGTTCAGGCCAGGCCCGATGTACTTTTGTACTTTCCCCCCTGAGCATCCTCCTCCTCCTCCTCATCATCATCATTTTTACATTTCTTTACATTTTTTTTCTTATAGACATTATGAACATTACAAACATTGGCATGGGACAGACAGTCCCAAAGTGACGTGCCGCTGCCAATTTTAGGGTTAGGGACCACACACCAACTGCACGGTCCCTAATCCTAGTACATGCTGGCAGCATCCTGACGGTGGCCTCCTGTTCACACGAGGCTCACCATCTTTACGTAAGTGATGCACAGCACGTCGCTTACATCACGAGTGCACCATTGGCCATTGGTGCACTCGTGACATCCACCCAGCGGCTCTAAAAGAACCCGTTTTTACCAAGTTCTTTTTACTCCAGAGGGACACCACGCGATTTGGTGGCTGCAGCATCCCTCCAGAGGGAAATAGGCCGTAGCAGGCCGCCCTTTTAGGGCAGTCTGTTCTTTTTGTATTTTCTTAACACAGAGATATAATACCTCATACACTTTTGTACTTTTACTCCTTCAACTATATACCCAGATGCCACTGGAACATCAGGTGGGAACTACTGTTGCCACTCTAAGCATTAACTTGGAAAAAAAGCAGGATGGCCTGTGGAGGCAGAAAAACCCAAAGACTGAGTGGTTCTCACAGCATCATGGAACTTGTATTTAAGAGGAAAGAAGGACACAGTAGAGCAGGGAAAGCTGTTTAGGGCCAAGAATTTTGCAGGCAGAAGAGTTAATTGCTATAAAATGCCCATTAAGAAGCACAGGCTCTAAATCAGTTGAGCATTTTTAAATAAGGGTTGCATGATATTTAAACAATTCTGGCACATAATTACAGACTCTCTGGGCTCCCAAGACCTCTCATGAAAGATGCTTGGTCATTTTTATTCCAGCATCTCAGAGAATAGCTAGGCCCAGTAGTTTACTGGTCCTTATTTAGAGCTCCACTTTTCTGGTACTTTGCTGATCGCAGATACATTTTTTGCCTTGGAATATGTACAGAGTATGTGACTTTCCATTGGGTCATGGCAAGGGATCAAAAGGAGGGTTTTATACTCAGGGAAAAAAATAGTAGGAAGGGGAATTATAGAGCGTATAGAACTATGGGAAGCATAGAATGAACAGATGAAAGGAAGGCAAGTTCACCCTGTAAACAGTACATAGATCAGGGTGCCATCATAAAGCACACGATGAATGCCACAGGATGCTGGCAGTGGATCGCTGGGATACAAATAAGTATCTTTTCTGAGTTCTGAGCTAGATGGAGGCCCCATGTTGTTCAGAATCAGTATACTTCTGAATATCACTTTCCAAAGGTGAATGAGAGGAAGAAGCATGTTGCTTACATGTCTTGCCTATTGGGTTCCCAGAAGCCACTTGCTGGGTCTTACTGGTTTCTTGATAAGATCTAGTAGGACTCTTACATTCTTCAAGCAGACCAGCCTGTCTATTATTTATTTGTTCAATTGCATGCTATCTTTTTTCCAAATGAATTTAATTTGGCATACATGGCTTTTCCTCCCTTCCTGTTTGTATTTGCAACAACCCTGTGGGATAGGTCATGTTGAGAGAGAATGTCCAGTTTATAATCACCTCTTTTTTTATGGTTGAGTTAGGACCTGAACCTGGACCTCCCAAGTCCCAGTCCAAGACACTGACCATTGCAACCACATCGTATCTCATCCCATAGTCTCCTGTTAGACCATCAGCTTTGAGTTGAGGGTATTATTGAAGTTCACCTCCCCCTCTGCCCCATTGCATACCTCCCATCCAGAGAACAAGTCAGCCTCATACATCTGCATTCTGGGTGTTCTAATTAAGGAGAATGTTAAGTCTGTTACTGGAACAGAGAGCAGATGGGTGCTTGCAAAGAGCTGCCCTTGCCTGATGTCCATTCATAAACAGAGAGCACACATTCCAGCCAGCAGCACTGGGCAAGGAACTCTCCTCCTCCTCTTCCTCTTGCTTGTCCTTTGTTTCCTTTCTTCTTTTTCAATATGAAGGCCAGAGAACTGCATGCTCCCCTCCCCTAAGTAGTTTCCCTCCCTTTGGCTAATTAAGACGGATTGGGCCATTAGTGAATACCAGACGCTGCCTCTTCTGGGAGGAAATTGGATCAGAGGATGAGAAAATGGGAGATGATTTCCACCTCCCAGCGGATGTTTCTGCTCCCCACCTTCCGATCTGCTGGATGCTTTCAAGAGGACTGCATTGGGAAACAGACCAGGCCGGAAGGTGGAGGCATCTGCTCTTCTGGCTTTGGGAATGACCTCACTGTTCGTTCTCCATGGTCACCTCCAAGCCCAAGAGAATGAGAAGGTTTGGGCTGTGGAATCCAACCCAAGGATTCTGGTGCTCTTTTCTAGGCCTAAGCTGTTGTCCCCTGTAGTATTCTTTGACCCACTGTATTCTGCTCCATCTCCCCCTCCTGCTGCATCTTGGAAGATTCATCCTCCCAAAGGTTTTGAAAGCTGTTGATGGATGGGATGCAGTTATGGATGCTGCAAAGAGTCCTATACAGGCACGTTGGCTGTAAAGGTTTCTCTCTGGGACAGTCCACAGCATGGGAGGGAAACAGCACAGGGTATTGCATTATCCATTTGGAAGGAGCAGGGAGGGAAAGATGCCTTCTTTACCAAGACACTTATCTGTCAGTATGCCTTTTGATGCTCCTGGTTGTACAAAACCTACACTGAGGAAGACAATACTAGGGACAAGTCCAAGGGAGGGATGTTTGGGGCCATGGGCAGGTGTGTGGGTCCTGATTCCCTAGCGCCCTATGGTATGGAGGCATTCTCACGCTGCTCCTGCCACCACCACTGCCTGGCTAAGAGCTTCTCTGTGGTTATAAAACATTCCCCTGATTGAATTTACTCCCAGTGCTGCAGGCTCAGAGATTAGAGGCAGTGGGTGGGTGAGTTTGAATAAATCACAATTGTAATTTCCGTTGCAGGAAAGAGCGCGGGGAGGGAGGCGCTGAGCAAGAGCCGAAACGTAGCAGCGGACAAATGAAGGGCATTTGATTACCTTCCGGATCAAGCCTGGCAGCTCCATGGATACTGAGCAGGTGGATGATGGGCAGAGATGGAGATCCCTCCTCATGCGCAGAAGTCTGTCTGGAGGGATATGAACTGGACCTGAATGCCAGGCCTGGCCAGGGGCTGAAATGGGACCTGCTCTTTTTGAGCTATCCCCAGCTGGAGGCAGCTGTGGATATGCTTGATGAGTTTTTGTGGTGCTTCTATCTAATGGACAACCAACTACACTGCATTCATTGATAAAGGAGTCTGCCAGGGGAAAGTCTATGGGCAAGGCTCTGCAGAGTTGCCTCAACACCACCAATCTTTAGTGGCCTCTCTTGCAAGTCTATTCTTGCCATGGCTCATGGAACCAAGAGCCCAAACAGACAGGCCAAAATAAAGCTGCTTCAGGTCACTTTGGAGGTATGCTGTATAAATGACACACACATCTTAAGAGGCCAGAAGCTGCGCCAAAGCTGCCTTAGGACTGGAGAGTGGCTTTAGCGTGGCTTCCAGCCTCTTAGGATGCATGCATCATTTAAACAGCACACTTCCAAAGTGGCCCAAAGCAGCTTTATTTTGGCCTGTCTATTCAGGCCCCAAGACAAGTCATTCCTCTTATTCAGAGCTTAGAGAAGTTGCTTTTTGAAGGGAGGGGGGGTTCTTAACTCCCCAATTCCCCTGGCCAGCATGGCATTGTTGCTTGTGGATTCTGTGAGCTTCTGTCCAAAGAAGTAACCTTGCCAGGCTCTTCTCAGCTTCAGCACTCCTGCATGTAGGAATGTTTTTCTTTCCTCTGGTGTGTGTCCATGGCAGCCCCCATGATCAACTCAGGGTGGAATGGATGTGCAAGCGCAAAGCTGTGTGAAAAGTGATCAGGGAATAGATGGGCAACGTGTTCAGGAGAAGCACTCTTGCTAAAGAACCAGGTTTGTACTTACGGATCACTCCTTAGATGGGACTTTGGTTTTTTGGGAGTGTCTTCCATGGGGCCTTTCCTTTCTGAGAGCTACTTTATTTTGAGCAAAAGACTCAGCCATTAGTTAGGTGTCACAACTGTATCTTAGAACGTGAGGCCAAAACAAGATCCCATCTAAACAGCAGGAAGAACATCCTCACAGTAAAAGCTGTTTTAACAATGGAATGGACTGCCTTGGAGTGTTGTGGACTCTCCATCTTTGGAGGTTTAAAACAGAAGTTGGATGTCCATATCTCAAATTGCTTTAGTTCTGTATTCCTCTGTGGCAGGCAGTTGGAATAGATGGCTCTTGCAGTTCCTGCCAACTTTATGATTCTATGACCTCTAAATATAAGTAGGGTTTTCTTGTTTCCACTCTACTTCTTCCTCTCATTTGCCACTGAGAGGCAGGTCAAGAGTTTCCATGTCCAAGAGTTCCAGTTCCTTGCCATTGAGCAATTCATGGCTGACAAGATGGGTGGGCAAGGTGAATTTCCTACAAAACCAAACCGCCCCAACAGAACTGAAATGTACCTTCTCAGTTGCATGCTTTGTCTAAGGAGTTTGCCCTGTCACTACCAGCACTGGGATATGTTGTTATTATTTTTTGTTATAACTCTCAGAATCCCTTAGCCACCATGATTGAGGCACACTATAGACAGAAGAGAGGAGTTGCTCTTTTTTAACAACTACAGTCAGCCCTTCTTATACACTGATTTTTTTATACACAGATTCAAGCATCCACGGTTTGAAAATGTTCAAAAAAAGGATAAATTTCAAATATCAAACTTTGATTTTCATTTTTTAATAAGGGACACCATTTTGCTCTGTCATTATATTTAATGGGACTTGAGCATCCACAGATTTTGTTATCCACAGGGGATCTTGGAATCAAACCCCAGCGTATAACAAGGGTCCACTGTACTTTTTCCAGCTCTGCCCACCATCTCTCTGTTTGGACATTTGGCCAAGGAAAAGCAAAGCTTCTGGTGGGATTTACCTTACAGTACTAGGCTGAGCAAGGTGGCTTTTTGGGTTCCCTTGAGGTGATAGGGTGGCATTGAATCCCAGCTCCCCCACTCTCAATCCCAGCTGCCCACTGCCCTATGTATAATTGATACCCGCTGCTCTCTGCTCTCCCTCAATTATCCAGTCATTAGCCACCATCAATAATTCATCAACCCAGACAGCTGCACAGAGCTAGCCCTGGGATAATGCTTCTGGCCCCTCTCTGTCATTAACTTCCTTGAGAGCATGGGCAGTTGAAAACATTTCACTGGTGACCAAAGTGAAAAATCCAGCTTCCCTGCCTCCCACTCACATTTATTCCCACAGAGCATGGTCCACTGGGAAGTCCTCTACTACAAACCCATGTTAAAATCAAAAGAGGCTGTTTTGCAGCTCCTATATTTTTTTGGTGGGGATTGTGTTGATGGGTTTCCCTTTAGATTGTGCTCCTGCTGCCTAATCTCTGTGCTCCCCACTCTGCTCCCCTTTATGATGCCCAAAATCTGCTGTCCAGGGTACTTGCTGCACCTGAACGTGTGGTGAAACCAGACGCTCGTCCTACTGCTTGGCAGAATGTGCCAGCTGGTTCAGGCAGCAGGCACAAGGGCAGGGGGTGAAGACTAGAGCAGCAAGGTACTGGGCGGCATAACTGCATAGGCTCAGTCTGCCCAATGCCCCCACCAACTGAAATTGCTGTCCTAAATGCTGTCACGTCCCTCATTGTGTTATGGTGAAGGAACCATCTTTGCCACAGGCAGAGGACATCCCTGGTGAAATCACTTCTGCTCAAGAGCATTGCAGGAGACAAACTGGGCCAAGGGATGCTTGAATCATGACTTGGTTCTCCCTCCTCCACAGGTGTGGCTGTTCCTAGCAGGAGATGCTTTCCAACCTTCATTCCACGCCAAAGTGAACAGAAATTGAAGTCATTCTCTTTGTAGTTTCCAATATTAGAAAGGCTGACCTCTGTGTTGAAGAGGAAATGAAACACAGCCCCTCATATAGGCCTGGGGAGAAAGACTGCTCAGACTGAAAGAAGAGAACATGGGCTCTCATATAATAATAATAATAATAATAATAATAATAATAATAATAATAATAATAATAATAATAA
>NC_056523.1:197593635-197605188 GCF_019175285.1 Sceloporus undulatus
GTAGTAGTAGTAGTAGTAGTAGTAGTAGTAGTTTTATTTTTACCCCACCTCTCCCAAATATTGAGGCAGGTTATAACATAAAATACACAAAAATACATAATTAATTACAAAGTAAAATTACAGAAACCCTTAACCCCTTCCTCAAACTAACTACATAAATATAACAAACACATTATAAAATCCACTTAAAATCACTTAAAATAGTCATATTTGGGGCGAGACATCTTAGGGCAATGATAGGCAGTTCAAATCAGTGGAGCTGAGATCCTTAGTCAGGGAAGGCCTGCCAGAAGAGATCTTTCTTGATGGCCTTTTTTAAGCCATCAAGATTGGTGATATGACGGATCTCCTCCGGCAAGCCATTCCATAATTTAGGATTAGCTATTACTAATCTCTACTAGGCTTAATTGCAATGAAGTAATTTGCACACGAACCCTACATCTTGACTCCCTTCCCTCCCACCCTCAGGAATGCTTTGGAAAAACAGTTAGAGATGGTACATGTGCAACTTTAACATGTTTTGTAGAATTTTATGGTGGGCTTGGGGAGCAGTAGAGTGGCATAATACAGCATTGTTCTAATTGTATAATGGGTGAGATGTCTGTGTGTTTGTGAGTCAGGCAGACAGGCTAAGGTACAAAATTCAAAGCAAATAAAGATGGCAGTTGGCCCTCACCCCATCTTGTTCCTTGTCCAATTCTCTCTGTCTCTCCCATCCCTGTTTCCTTCCCTCTTTCTCAGTCTTTCCCCCTCCTTTCAGTCCTGGCAGCACACCCTCCAGCCCATTTGCCCCTGGCTGGCATAGCAGACCCATCTTAATCTAGCTCCACAGCCCTAGGTGGCCAAGCTCCATTGACTCCAGAGCCCATGAGAGTCTGTTCAGCACTCAACAGGGCTTTGTACCAGCAAAGTGTTGCAAAAGACCTTTGAAATGGAAATGAAGTGCCAGGTGGGCGATGGGATAATGGGAGATGCTCAGGAGTGGAAGAAGGATGCTGCTCTTCTCCCAGGAAGAGGAAAAAGACATTATTGCAACAAGAGAGCTACTTTCCTGGATGCGCTTGTGGGGCTGTTGTCGGTTTTAGGGGAAAGTGTAGCAGGAACTCTTCTCTTCTCAGGAGTAATGATCAGGAGTACTTTCATACTACACAGATATAGCACTATGATTCCCCTTTGATTGTCATGACTGTATCCTATGGAATCCTGAGATTTGTTGTTTGGGGAGGCAGTAGACTAGTACTCCTCAACATTATGGTCCCCCAAATATTTTTGGACTTTAACTCCATGAATCCCTTCCCATTGGTTGTGCTGCCTGGGGCTACTGGAAGTTGCACTCTAAAAGATTTGGAAGCTCAGAGGTTGTGAACCAATGCATACAGCTTTCAGGCTGAGAATTCTAATTGCAAATTCCAGAATTCTGTTGGATGGAAGGAACCATGTGAATTAAAGTGGAATCATAACACTATAACTGTATATGGTGTGAAATGGCCCTGGATCTCTTTTAGAGCCTTCCTGGCACACTGAGGAAAGATGCTGTTTGGGAACAGGAGTAGAAAATAGAGTCAAATGATCTTTCCCCACCTAGTTCCGAAAGCGGCATTTCCATTCTCTAAATATGTTGAATGACAGTTCCCACTGTTTCAAGCCAGCATGGTTATTGTTGACTGAGGATGATGGAAGTGGTAGTAATCCTCATTTGAAAGGCACCAGACTGGGAATGGTTGTAGTATGGTTTTCCTCTGATCACAAACCTGCCCCAATCCTTGTGTTCTGAAAAAACAAATTGTACACACCATGAACATATTACAAAGGGCCTTCCAGAGGCCTAGTCTCAAGGCTACCTTTCTTTATGCTCTGCAGCCTCCACTTGCAATATCTTTCACTGGATGCTGCCGCTTGGTTAACATGTCACACACGGAGGCAATAGTTATTTTGCCAGAGATGTCAGAGCTCTGAGCAGCAGTTTCCACCAATGCCCTTCCATTGCTATGTGCTGCTTCCCTTTTCTGACTTGGTGCGAAGTTCCAGGAGGAGCCCTACAGGGCACTGGAGACTTCGGGAGCCTTAGTAACAATTCTCTTTATCTATAAACATACAACCAGAGCCTATTAGAATCAAACTAACTCTGAAAAAAATTAAAAGGCAGAATATCTCCAGGGAGTAACTTGGCAGCTCTTGTAAGGTTGCACGCATCCCAGCAGCTAGAAACTTTGCATGTATATTCTGTTTCCACCTCTGATCACTTCAGAAGCAAACCAGTATTCCCACCCTCCATATATACCCTAACGCACTTTTGCCGAAGGCCCTCCCCTGACTTATCTACAAGAATCAAGCTGGCCAAATGTACAACAGCATGTAGAAATAATCTAGTCATTTGATAAGTTTTGAAAAGTTACATCATCACCATCAGTATTACTAGAACTTCCAAAATCTTCCAAATATCATATACTGTGACTGTTCTGTAATTCTGCCACCTTCAGCTCCCCTATTTTCCTCAGGTATGGCAAAGGATGCCTACCAAGAGATTATCAGACAGGCTGTCTTTTCCCGATCTGGGCATGGGCTGAGACTGGGCTGGGACCATGTCTTATCGCATAGCTCCGTGCCCAGATCATTATCATCCCATGCCAGATTGGGACTTCTCCCGTACTTAGCTAAAAACACTTCTTTTCTGTTCTTAGCAAAGTAATGGGAGACGTTTTGATCAGGGTACAACGTAGCTGTGAGATAACATATGGTCTCAGCCTGGTCCCAGCCACTGCCCAGATTGGGTAATCTCTACTGAAGCGAGGCTCAATTGCCAGGCTGATCAGTTTTTCTACATGGGCTTAGGACCGGAGGAGGGAGAGTTACCAGCTTCATCTCTGAATCAGGAAGCAACAAGTTAGGAGCTGACTCTTAAGTAGGGATTGTACTCCACTCTGGGCTGCTGGTTAGAGGGAGTGGGAATTTAAGAAGCCGTGGAAGGGGAAAAGCCACATCTCAAAATGGAGCCTTCAGAATCCACTTTCCCCTACTCCAGTGGTTCATCTCAACCTATGAATCTTGACTCCTTTGGGGGCTGAACGACACTTTCACAGGTTGCCTAAGAGCATCGGAAAACACATATTTCTGATGGTCTTAAGAACCAAGACACTGCTCCTCTATCCGGGGGGTCACCACAACATGAGGAACTGTATTAAAAGGTCGCAGCAATAGGAAGGTTGAGAACCACTGCCCTACTCCCTTTTCATTCCTCCCCATCATCCCAGCAGTGAGCTACTGATGGAGGCATGACTCAAGCTTGCTGGAGGTATGACCTTGAAGGAAGATTTTGAAATTAAACAAAGAACAGCTTGTGGTGAGCTCACACACCTCTTATCTATATAGCCAGAATTTAGGCACCTTTGTAGTTTGTTGCTAAATGCCTTCAAGTTGCCCTCAATTCATGACAGCCTTGTGGATGAGATGCCTCCAAGACCCCCTGCTCTGCTCAGGTCCTGCAGGCTCAGGCTCATGGCCTCTCTGACTGAGTCTAGCCATCTGGCATGCAGTCTTTCTTTCTTTCTTTCTTTCTTTCTTTCTTTCTTTCTTTCTTTCTACTATCCTCTACCTTTTGCTTGCATTGTTGTATTTTCTAGTGTTGTGCCTTCTCATGATGTGGCCAAAGTACAACAGCTTCAGTTTAATCATCTTGTCTTCCAGGGAGAGTTCCGGCTTGATCTATTCTATGACTTATTCATGTGTCTTTTGGGCCATCCATGGTATCCTCAGCACACTTCTCTAGCACCACATCTCAAATGAGATGATGATGATGATGATGATGATGATGATGATATTTATTTCTATCCCACTTTCCTTCCAAGACTGGGACCCAAAGCAGCTTACAGTCTAAAAAACAGTACAATTAAAAACCTACAAAATTGACAATTAAAATGGTATTAAACTATTACAATATTAAAAAGATAGTTAATTTTTTAAAAGTTGATTTTTCTTCTTATCTGCTTTCTTCACTGTCCAGCTTTCAGATCCATACATGGTGATGGGAAATATGATGGCTTGGACAATTCTAACTTTAGTGCTTAGTTTTACATCTTTGCACTTTAGGATCTCGTGCAGTTCTTTCACAGGACTTTATCCACTGGAGAAAAGCCGGGAAAGGCTGGTATTAAAAAGGCATTTTCCCAGCAAAGTCACAAGATTGCGGTAAAGATTTTCAGATGTCACAATTAGATAAGATTTATCCTGGAAAGAAACAGAAATGTTCCAGCAACAAACCATTAACGGGACTTCCCTCTGTTTTTTTGCTTGAGCATTCCTGTTTCTTCCCAGGATAAGTCTTCTATAATCGCGATGTGTCCAGTGCTGATTCTAAATCCAGTGCTGATCTTAACTAGAGTTAATTTATTGAATTAATCACTGTATAGTATACCAACTCATATGTAAATCCAATTGGTACAATGGATCCACTTTGAAATTAGCAATTGGATTTAGTCCATTTGTTACCCATGCTGGTTCATATAAATTTTGGAATCATGATAACCCTTGGATGACCCCTGGCCAGACTCCTAGCTTGACCGCCATTACTGGCAAAGCGACAGGACATGTCCACATTCCTTAGGCAAACAGCCACATTAACATCTCAGAAGGCCTAGGAAGTCGCAAGAAGGGATTATCTTCAGCCAGGAAGAGTAAATGTTTGCCTTCCCTGGAGTAATCGCCCCCTCCTCAAGTCTGTTGTCCAAACAGCTTATGTCATAGATATTATCAGACCCAGACATCCAGGTGAAAGAAAGCAATTAAACACCTTTTGTTTCAATTACCAAAACTCTCTGCCCTCAGGCCAGATTTGGCCCATAAAAGGTCCCCACTTTTGCTGCTCAGCGCGCCATTTTCAAGGTCTACCCACTCCACGTCAGTCAGACCTTTGATCTGGTGGCCGGCTTCTTTGCTCAAACCCAGGTTGCGGAGCAGATTTGCCTCACTGCCCAACACCCCATTTCACTTCCCGGAGGAAGACTACATCTTGGTAAGTATACCATTAGCAAAGCCTGAACATCTTTTCCACATTTCCAACCTTTCCTCCTGAGCCTTGAATGTGTGTATGTGTGTGCATTGTGTGTGTGTTTCCCCTTTTTCAATAAAGTAGACTTTTAGTTATTATAACCTGTCTCAGCTTCGGTTATTGGGAGGCCCTGGTCTATCGGTATACACCTAGGGAGAGCGATCTCGGAGGGCTCTTGTGGCCGGCCCCCTCTTGCAATATTTGAGCTAATAACAACATAATAAAATTCCCCTAAGGACCCTTGGCTACACATTGCTGTAATTTGCTTTGGAAAAAAATAACATTAAAATTGAGGATTTAAAAAAGAAAAATCTGTCACACTGGGTGCCAGTGGTTTGAGAGTGAGCATATTTGGCAGGCCTGAACAGAGACCCACCCTTCACCCTGGGCCCTGGAGCCAAAGGAGTAGATGGTAGAGAACCCCAGGCACAAAATGGGATTGTGTCTATTTTAAGCCTCTGAACACCAGCACTGGAGCTGCAACTGTCAAAATCACTTAGCGGCCAAGGCTGGGGTTCCAGGAGGCCATGATCAGAGAGCCAGGATTCCAGCACAGCGCTTGCAGCAAAATGGGGGCCACATTGCCCAGGATTTCTCCTGCTCCAACAGCCCTCCACAGTTAAAGTTCTGGAATGTGTTTCCTTCAACAACTGGAGAAAAGGAGCCCTAGCTTTCAAGTGCATGAGAAGGGAATTCTTGGTAGGACTGATTTCTCCATCTCCTTTCTCTCTTTGGTGTGTTTGCCTGACCCTCATGAAAAAGAAGTAGAACCCAGTAAATAGACAGACTTTCTCAATGTGAGCTGCTTTAGATGTAGCATACTTTAGCCCTCATACTGACATACACAGAACTATGGTAGTTCAAAGTGATAAAAGGGAGGTTGCAAAATTGTTGCTTCTGCATGGAAGACTGATTGGCCTGGAGTCGTTTGTATGAATAGGCAATGAGGGAATGGTGATTTCCCTTTGATTAATGAACCTGAAATACATGGGAATTACCTGGGATCCACAGAGAAACAGTGGAAATAATTTGCCCTGTGCAGCTCTTCAAGTCACGGTTGCAGATGTACTTAAGAAGTGGAGATTAT
Organism: Sceloporus undulatus; assembly: GCF_019175285.1. Classification (NCBI taxonomy): domain Eukaryota; kingdom Metazoa; phylum Chordata; class Lepidosauria; order Squamata; family Phrynosomatidae; genus Sceloporus; species Sceloporus undulatus. The sequence continues at coordinate 197,599,767 of NC_056523.1, forward strand.
TGTTATTAACTGCCCTCAAGTTGACTTTGACGCATGGTGATGCATGAATTAGACACCTCCAAGATCCTCTGTCTTCAACCACTCTGCTCAGGCATTGCAGGCCCAGGGTCATGGCTTTATCCATCTGGTGTATGATCTTCCTCTTTTCCTGCTGCCCTCCACCTTTCCTAGCATTATAATTTGTGAAGAGGTAGAGGAGAAAAGGTGGAAGCTGAATTTCCAAACTGAGTGGATACACAGAGGGCCTTAGAAACAAAAAAATGGGGAGAAATGTCACCAAGGAATACCAGGTCCTGTAGGCTATATTACAGAGAAAGGAACTAACAAAACCACCACTGGATATTCCATGCCAAAGAAGTCCCTACGCAATTCATGGAGCCGCCATCAGTCAACAGGCAACATGAAGGCACATACACCCCTCATCTTCACATTCCCAGCATCACCCACCTATGACTTATTAAAAACTAATCATCTGCCATTCACCTCTGCACAATCCACACACGCCACCCAATATTCACACACACACACACCTCTAGGCTTACTTACTATTGGGACACTGTGGCAGATGCTTCAGAAAAAGAGGCATGGGAATATGGGAGTCTCCACGGACCCCTCTTGGCATATTAGATATAGAACCACTTGGTATATTTCATCCAGAAAACATGAGATGGCTCTCTGAGGTATTGGTGATATGATTCCTCTGGCAAGAAAAAAGGTGGGATAATAGGAGAGGGCTCTCTGAAATATGACTAATAAGATTCAAGATAAAAATGGGGTCTAGGAACACAAGAGGTCCTATGGACTCCCTTTAAGTTATTAAGTACAATCCCAGACAGTGGTGGGCACATTTAATAGGGAAAATAATAATAATTAACCCTCCTTCAAAAGTGTTGCCCAGTTAATTAGACTTTAGTGGGTACCTTTACAGTTGACAAAAAGTATACATTTTGCAGTTTTAATTGATTCATTGATTGCAGGCTATAGCCCTGCTTATTTCACATGCCGTTGTTGTTGTTGTTGTTGTTGTTGTTGTTGTTGATGTTGTTGTATGCCTGCAAGTCATTTCCAATTTATGGCGACCCTAAGGCCACTGCACCATAGGGTTTTCTTGGCAAGATTTGTTCAGAGGAGGTTTGCCATGGTTTGTCCTTGAGGCTGAGAGTGTGTGACCTACCCAAGGTCACCCAGTGAGTTTCACGACCGAGCACGGTTTCAAAGCCTGCTCTGTATAGTCCAATGCACAAACTACTACGCCATGCTGGCCCTTCTTGACCTACACTACCAAAATAAATAAGTGTGGTGGAGAGTGAGAGGAGCATGTCATGGTGCCAGCTCCCTGCCCCAAACTATCTACTACCTGAAGCAGCCACCTCACTTTAATTCATTTTAGGGATCATCCTCTCTCCAAGCCTTATTTAGAGGTTCTGAACTGTGTGCAGTTGACTGGAACTGGGAAAGAATGAAAAAGAGGCTAATCTCTCAAAAAACTGATCTTATCTTAGCCTTTCTCAGCCTGGCCTACCTCACTGGGTTGTTGTCAGGATCAAATAGAAAGGAGAAGAGCCATGTAACTCACCTTGAGCTCACTTGAGCTATGAAGGTAAGGAAGGAGCCCATCCACAAGCAATACCCAAAGAAAAGCAACACTAGCCTAGTACTCAGTTACAGAAAGGATCTGATTTAAATTCATGCACATTTAAAATATCTCAATGCCTGTCGGAGGCAATGTGTTTTCCCCCGTCCCTTTTCTACATCACCTCCTTCCCATAATTTGGGTTTATGGCTTTTCTGTTTCCATTTTGCACAAATGAAATGGTTCAGTTTGGAAGCAGCACAATACAGGCAACAGAAAGTAGCATTTCATCTGCTTCTGAGACAAGTGAATTCCCATTACTGAAACTAACACAATGCTCAGAGAAGTTACTTTTTAAGATACAAGTTACAGAAAGCAGAGCTTGACAAGTTACTTTTTAATTACCAGAATCCCCTAGCCAACTTGGGGATCCTGGAAGTTATATATTTAAAAGTAACTTTTCTGAACTTTCTCTCAGCCCTGCTTTTGCAAGCTCTGGGCTACCTTTACAAGGCCTTCTCTGTGGTAGCCCCCCAGATGTGGTATCTTTTCCCCTTGGAGGCCCAATTGACACCAACATTGATACCATTTAGGCACTAAGTCAAAACTTGGCTTTTTATTAAAGCCTTTAGGCATAATTGATTTTATCCAGGCTGCTCATGTGCTATGATTGCATTACTTTAAATGGTTTTAACTGGTTTTAAATTGTCTGATATTTATTTGTGATATTAGTTAATATACCTTTTGTCTTTCAAAATTATTGCTATTGTTTATTGTCTTTTAGCTGATTTTAAAACATTAAAGGCCACCCTGAGAACTTCTGATACAGGGCAGGATATAAATATCTTATGAAAGAAAGACAAGTCAAGACACATATCCCTAGCTAGAAAGACAGCTGACAAGTCAAAGTCATAGAATCAATAGAATCTAGAGTTGGAAGAGACCCCAAGGGCCATCTGCTCTAACTCCACATTGCCATGCAGGAATACACAATCAAAGCAATTCCAACAGATGGCAGTTCAACCTCTGTTTAAAAACTTCTAAAGAAGGAGAATACAGCACTCTTCCACTGCTGAACAGCTCTTACTATCAGGAAGTTCTTCCTAATGTTTAGTTAGGTGGAATCTCTTTTTCTGTAGTCTGCATTTGTTGCTCCATGTCCTGTTCTCTGGAACAGCAGAACACAACCTTTCTCCATCCTCAATAGGACCTCCCTTCAAATATTTAAACAGGGCTATCATATCACATCTTCTCTTGTCAAGGCTAAACATACCCATCTCTCTGAGTCACTCCTCATAGGTCATGGTTTCCAAAGTGAGTCTGACTTAAAACTGAGAGCACCCTTGTTAGATCTGTTGCAGTACAAAAAGTCACTTAGTCCCTGAAGCCCCAGCTGTAATCTCTCAGCCTCTGAGATGTTCTAAGAGAGGCATTCCTTATTGTTGATATGCCTTCCCCAAACCCATAGAAGACTGGCCTCAAATTCTTCAGCAGCCCCTTGCAGCTCTGCATTATTGGTCATGAGGGTCCCATTAACTGCCTCCTTGCGTGATTTTGCAACCTTAGTGGTGTTCTCATGCATAATCATGATCTTCTTAATGTCACTGCCAGGCCCACTGCAAACCTGGACCAGATGACTCACAGTACATCACCAACCCATCATCCCTGACTGTCTTCATTGTCACTTTTCCAAGCACCACCTCCCTCCTGCAGTGCTCTCCTGAATGTATTCATAGTGCACCAGTTCAGAAATGGTAGCTGAGCAGAACAGAGATGGTGTGTGTATCTGTCTCACGTATACAAAGCAACCTTCCAACTTATGCTGAAAAAACAGTATCCATGGAATGCTGGATTTGGGGAGAAGGCTATTACAACCTGCATCTCCTTCAGCTGCATTTGCTCTTCTCACTGCTATACCACAGATGCCTCCATCCAAATCTGCAGGGTTGGTGGCCCTGGTGTCTTGCTCTCTTGCCTGCCCTGCAGCCTGCTGCATCCTCTATTTGACCTCCAGCCCTTCCTGGCAGTTCTGTTCCACTCTCTTTCCACCCAGCCAGCTTGCACAGCATTGTCAGTGGAGGAAAAAGCATGGACTGCTTGGTATGGAAATGATGCCCCAGTGCTATTGCCAGAAGCTGATGTTAAAACCACAGTCTGCTGAGAAAGCTGAAGGAGGAAGCTGGGCTTTTTTCTACAGGAGGCTGTTTTAGCTGGATTCCCTAGGCAATCAAAAATACCCCTGGAGGAGGAGAAGGGACTGTTGCTGAAGCTGAAAATTATTCTGTTGACACCAGATTCACATTGGAAAGCCAGTGCTGGGATGTGCTTTAGAATTACCATAGCATGTTCAGGCCCTCAGGTGCCATGCTTACCATTAGACAGAATGAGGCAATTGCTTCAGGGGGCGGATGCTGTAAGGGCAGCTTTCCAGATTGTTCCTGCTGAATACCTGAGTTGTTCCTAATCTGTTGGAGGTCAGATCTCTGTATATTGAACTATCACTGGCTGAGATCCTACACTGTCAAGCATGATACAAGAGTTCCACATAAAGAACAATACTATGGCTCCCTGACCACCATCCCAGGACTCATGGCTGCATTGCAGCAACCCTCATTATGGTCATTCCATTACTGGTGGGGGAAGGCATCATCTGCCAGTATCCACGGATCTTCTGAAGGCCTCAGTGGATCATGTCAACAGTCTGTGGTCCAAAACACAGAAATAAGCCAGTTTGGGACTGTTTTGACTGCCTTGGCTCAGTGCTAGGCAATCCTGGAAAATGCAGTTTATTGTGGCACCAGAGGTCTCTGACAGGGAAGGTCAAATGTCTCACAAAACTAGTGTTTCCCCGAATTCCCTAGTATTGAGCCAAGGCAGTTAAAGCCGTTGCAAACTGGATTATTTCTGCAGTGTGTTTTGGACCTGAATCTTGCTATAGAAACACAGCTAGATTCTTCTCCGATTTCCTCTGCTCTCCACTAGCAATGGAGTGGTTGTAGGAGGGCTACTGCAGTGCAACGGGGAACACTTTAGACCTTGTGGAAGGAGGAAGAGAATACCAACTTCCACAACATTTTAAAAAAAATACACACATAAGAATATGGTGGTCTTTCACTTGTGTATGTTGCTAACAAGATACTGGCCACTGTGCATTGTGTATCCTGTCTCTACCATCATTTTATATTTAAAAAGAGCAACAACAACCCTAGCCTCCTGGTTCAGGGGTGGTACAGGATGCTATCCACTTCTTGGAGTAAGATTCAAGTAAGGGTGTCCAAGTGGGATTTAACAACCAGTCTGTACACAGAAGGAGGAGAACAGCCATTTTGTTCACTGCTTTGGGCAATAAATCCCTTAGTGCCATCCTGATCCCTCGTGTGCTGGTTCCTCTACAAGCTGGATCAGAGCTCCAGCAAGGCCAAAGTGCTGCACTACGCCAGGGTTGCCATAATTGTCGACTATTACCAGGGACAAAATGTGGAACAAATTCAAGACCAAACTGTAGGACAACTGCAGAACAAAACTCAGCCCAAAATGTAGGACATTTAAGAAAAATGGAGGACCTTAAATGTCCTACATTTTGGGCTGAGTTTTGTCCTGCAGACTGCAGTTGTCCTACAGTTTGTTCTTGAATTTGTCCTACATTTTGTCCCTGGTAATAGTGGACAGTTATGGCAACCCCAGGTGGTCATGTTCAAGGGGTTGGACAGAGGGCAAAGCAAGTTAAAAGAGATTCAACAACCCCTAGCAAAACCTGGGGCTTTCCATTTCTCTTTCCTTTATCCACACTAGGGGTGGATAGAATGCTAACTTTTTTTGGTCTCCAGCATCCCCTCCCCATGCCCCCTG
>NC_056523.1:197605288-197606079 GCF_019175285.1 Sceloporus undulatus
AGTGGACAGTTATGGCAACCCCAGGTGGTCATGTTCAAGGGGTTGGACAGAGGGCAAAGCAAGTTAAAAGAGATTCAACAACCCCTAGCAAAACCTGGGGCTTTCCATTTCTCTTTCCTTTATCCACACTAGGGGTGGATAGAATGCTAACTTTTTTTGGTCTCCAGCATCCCCTCCCCATGCCCCCTGGTAAATATCAGAGAATTTTGGGGCTGAGAAATGAAAAAATTCAGCTCCTGTGTTTGATCTCTTGTGACAGTGGTTGATCCTTTTACACAAAACTCAGCTCAAAATGTAGGACATTTAAGGTCCACCATTTTTCTTCAATGTCCTACATTTTGGGCTGAGTTTTGTCCTGCAGTTGTCCTACAGTTTGGTCTTGAATTTGTTCCACATTTTGTCCCTGGTAAAGGTGGACAATTATGGCAACCCTACTCTAACCCCACCATAATAGCAACAAGCTCCAAATTGGTATAGTGAAGCCAACCAAAAGGACAAAATATTGTTCCCTGCACCTGCTGCAGTTTCCCATAACTGGTGCATATAATTTTTCCAGAAATGGATGTCCTAGACTATCAGACCCATCATCCTCATCAAGAATGGCCAGATAAATCACAGCAGCTGTTGTGATCCAATTGTTGTGATTAAGCTTCTTTATGAAAACAGAAATGTAACTGGGCACCAATAAAGAAGCTTAATCATATCTGCCACATGAGGTCTATTCATATCTACAACCACAGATGTCATCACTTGGCCACAGTTGTTTGTTTGAAGTTTTTATACCTTGTTCT
>NC_056523.1:197606104-197628212 GCF_019175285.1 Sceloporus undulatus
GGCCAGAAATCTCCAGGAGTAACTTGGCAGCTCTTGTAAGGTTGCCGCCATCCCAGAAGCTAGAAACTTTGCATGTTATTCGTTTCCACCTGATCACTTCAGAAGCAAACCAGTATTCCCACCCCCATATACCTAAGCCACTTTGCCGAAGCCTCCCCTGGCTTATCTACAAGAACAAGTTGCCCAAATGTACAAGCAGTAGTACAATAATCTTAGTCATTTTGATAAGTTTTGAAAAGTTACATCATCACCTCAGTATACTAGAACTTCAAAATCTTCCAATATTCATATACTGTGACTGTTCTGTAATTCTGCCACCTTCCGCCTCCCCTATTTTCCCAGGTCTGGCAAAGGATGCCGACCAAGAAGATTATCAGACAGGCTGTCTTTCCCGATCTGGGCTAGGGCTGAGACTGGCTGGGACCATGTCTTATCGCATGCTCCGTGCCCAGATCATTATACATCCCATGCCAGATGGGACTTCTCCGTACTTAGCTAAAAACACTTCTTTTCTTTTCTTAGCAAAGTAGGGAGACGTTTGTCAGGGTACAACGTAGCTGTGAGATAACATATGGTCCTCGCCTGGTCCCAGCCCGCTGCCCAGATGTGTAATCTTCTACTGAAGCGAGGTCAATTGCCAGGCTGATCAGTTTTTTCTACCTGGGTTAGGACCGGAGGAGGGAGAGTTACCAGCTTCATCTCTGAATCGGAAGCAACAAGTTAGGGAGCTGACTCTTACTAATAGGTATGTACTCCCACTCTTGCTGCTGGATAGAGAGGTAGTGGGAAGGAATTTAAGAAACGCACATGAGGGAAAAGCCACATCTCAAAAGGAGCTCTCAGATCCACTTTCCCTACTCACAGGTTCATCTCAACCTATGAATCTCGACTCCTTTGGGGGTGAACGACACTTTCACAGGTTGCCTAAGAGCATCGGAAAACACATTATTTCCGATGGTCTTGAACAAACATGATACCTCTATCCGGGGGTCACCACAACATGAGGAACTGTTATAAAAGGTCGCAGCAATAGGAAGGTTGGAACCACGCCCTACTCCCTTTTTCATTCCTCCCCCTCATCCCAGCAGTGAGCTACTGTGTGGAGGCATGAACTCAAGCTGCTGGAGGTATGAACTTGAAGGAAGTTTTGAATTAAACAAGACAGCTTGTGGTGAGCTCCCACACCTCTATCTATATAGCCAGAATTAGGCACCTTTGTAGTTGTGTGCTAAATGCCTTAAAGTTGCCATCCAATTCCAGACAGCCTTGGGATGAGATGCCTCCAAGACCCCCTGCTCTGCTAGGTTCCTGCAGGCTCAGGCTCATGGCCTCTTGACTGAGTCTAGCCATCTGGACATCGTCTTTCTTCTTCTTTCTTTCTTTTCTTTCTTTCTTTCTTTCTTTCTCTTCTATCTCACCTCTACCTTTTGCTTGCATTGTTGTATTTTCTAAGTTGTGCCTTCTCATGATTGTGGCCAAGTACAACAGCTTCAGTTTAATCATCTTGTCTTCCAGGGAGAGTTCCGGTTGATCTTTCTATGACTTATTCATGTGTCTTTTGGGCCATCCATGGTATCTCAGCACACTTCTCTAGCCACACATCTCCAATGAGATGATGATGATGATGATGATATTTTATTTCTATCCCACTTTCCTCCAAGACTGGGACCCAAAGCACTTACAGTTAAAAAAACAGTACAATTAAAAACCTACAAAATTGACAATAAAAGTATTAAACTATTACAATTAAACAGTAGTTAATTTTTTAAAAGTTGATTTTTTCTTTTATCTCTTTCTTCATTGTCCAGCTTTCAGATCCTACATGGGATGGGAATATGATGGCTTGGCCATTCTACTTTAGTGCTTAGTTTTACATCTTTACATTTGGATATCGTGCAGTTCTTTCACCGGACTTTATCCCGGCGAAAGCCGGGAAAGGCTGGTATTAAAAAGGCATTTTTCCCAGCAAAGTCACAAGATGCTTGTGCTGAAGATTTTCAGATGTCACATTAGATGATTTATCTGGAAGACACAGAAATGTTCCCGCAACAAACCATTAACGGGACTTCCCTCTGGTTTTTTGCTTGGCATTCCTGTTTCTCCGGCAGTCTTTCTATAATCGCGATTGTTCCAGTGCTGATTCTAATCCAGTGGCTGATTAACTGAGTTAATTTTGATTTCCTGTTGTCTACCCCACTCATTGTAATCCAATTGGTACCGGTCCACTTTGTTAGCCTTGGTTTGTCCCTTGCTGTACTTTGCTTTGGCTCTTTTGCGGTTAAGATCTTGTCACACTGGGTCAGTGGTTTGAGAGTGAGCATATTTGGGCAGGCCTGAAACAGAGACCCCCTCACCTGGGCCTGGGAGCCAAAGGAGTGATGTAGAAACCCAGGCACCAAAATGGGATGTGTCGTATTTTAAGCTCTGAAACACCAGCACTGGAGCTGGCAAATGTCAAAATCACTTAGTGGCCAAGGCTGGGGTTCCAGGAGGCCATGATCAGAGAGCCAGGATTCCAGCACAGCGCTTGCCGCCAATGGGGGCCACATTGCCCAGGATTTCTCCTGCTCCAACAGCCCTCCACAGTTAAAGTTCTGGAATGTGTTTCCTTCAACAACTGGAGAAAAGGAGCCCTAGTTTCAAGTGCAGAGAGGGAATTCTTGGTAGGACTGATTTCTCCCTCTCCTTTCTCTCTGGTGTGTTGCCTGACCTCATGAAAAAGAATAGAACCCAGTAAATAGACAGACTTTCTCAATGTGAGCGTGCTTTAGATGTAGCATTTACTTTACGCCCTCATACTGACCATAACAGAAACAATGATAGTTCAAAGTGATAAAAGGGAGGTTGCAAAAATGTTTGCTTCTGTTATGAAGACTGATTGCCTGGAGTCTTTGTATGATAGGCAATGAGGAATGGTGTTCCCTTTGATTAATGAACTGAATACATGGAATTACCTGGGATCCACAGGAAACAGTGAAATAATTGCCTGTGCAGCTCTTCAAGTCACGGTTGCGCATTGTACTTAAGAAGTGGAGATTATTGTTATTAACTGCCCTCAAGTTGACTTTGCGCATGGTGATGCGAAATGACACCTCCACGATCCTCTGTCTTCAAACCACTCTGCTCAGGCATTGCAGGCCCAGGTCATGGCTTTATCCATCGGTGTATGTCTTCCTCTTTTCTGCTGGCCCTCCACCTTTCCTAGCATTATATTTGTGAAGGGTAGAGGAGAAAAGGTGGAAGCTGAATTTCCCAAACTGAGTGGATACACAGAGGGCCTTAGAAACAAAAAATGGGAGAAATGTCACCAAGGATACAGGTCTTCGTAGGCTAAATTACAGAGAAAGGAACTAACAAACCACCACTGATATTCCTTGCCAAGAAGTCCCTACGAAATTCATGCAGCAGCAACATGAACGATGGCACATACACCCCTCAGTCTCTCACTTTCCCAGCATTCACCCCACCTATGACTTATTAAAAAACTAATCATCTTGCCATTCACTTCACTCTGCAATCCACACACGCCACCCAAATTACACACACACCACACCTCTTAGCTTCTACTATTGGGGACACTGTTGGCAGATGCTTCAGAAAGAGGCATGGGACTATGTGGGAGTCTCCCCGGACCCCTCTTGGCATATTAGATATAGACCACTTGGTATTTTCATCCAAAACATGAGATGGCTCTCTGAGGTATTGGTGATATGATTCTCTGGCACAGAAAAGGTGGGATTAATAGGGAGGGCTCTCTGAAATATGACTATAAAGATCAAGATAAAATGGGGTCTAGGAACACAGGGTCCTATGGACTCCCTAAGTGTATAAGTACATCCCAGACCGTGGTGGGCACCATTTATAGGGAAACTAATAATAATAAACCCTCCTTCAAAAGTGTTGCCCAGTTATTAGACTTTAGTGGGTACCTTTCAGTTGACAAAAGTATAAATTGCAGTTTAATGATTCATTGTTTGCCGGCTATGCCCTGCTTATTTCACATGCCGTTGTTGTTGTTGTTGTTGTGATGTGTTGTTGTATGCCTGCAAGTCATTTCCAATTTATGGCGACCCTAGGCCACTGCACCATAGGGTTTTTCTTGGCAAGATTTGTTCAGAGGAGGTTTGCCATGGTTTGTCCTTGAGGCTGGAGTGTGTAACCTACCCAAGGTCACCCAGTGAGTTTCACGAGCCAAACAGGGTTTCAAAGCCTGTCTCTATAGTCAATGCAACAAACTAACTACGCCATGCTGGCCCTTCTTGTACCTACACTACCAAAATAATAAGTGTGGTGGAGAGTGAGAGGAGATGTCCTGGTGCCAGCTCCTGCCCCAAACTATCTAACTACTGAAGCAGCCACCTCACTTTAATTCCTTTAGGGATCATCCTCTCTCCAAGCCTTATTTAGAGGTTCTGAACGTGTTGCATTGACTGGAACTGGGAAAGAATGAAAAGGAGGCTAATCTCTCAAAAAACTGATCTTATCTTAGCCTTTTCGCCATGGCCTTACCTCACTGGGTTGTTGTCAGGATCTAATATAAAGGAGAAGAGCATGTAACTCAACTTGAGCTCACTTGGCTATGAAGGTAAGGAAGGAGCCCATCCACAGCAACTACCCAAAAAAAGCAACACTAGCCTAGTACTCGTTTACAGAACGGATCTGATTTAAATTCATGCACATTTAAAATATTCTCAATGCCTGTCGGAGGCAATGTGTTTTCCCCCTCCCTTTCTACATCACCTCCTTCCCATAATTTTGGTTTATGGCTTTTCTGTTTCCATTTTGCACAAATGAATGGTTCAGTTTGGAAGCAGCACATACAGGCAACAGAAAGTAGCATTTCAATCTGCTTCTTGAGACAAGTGAATTCCCATTACTGAAAAATACACAATTGCTCAGAGAAGTTACTTTTTATAGTATACAAGTTACAGAAGCAGAGCTTGACAAGTTACTTTTTAATTACCAGAATCCCCTAGCCAACATTGTGATCCTGGAAGTTTATATATTTAAAAGTTAATTTTCTGAACATTTCTCTCAGCCTGCTTTTGCAAGCTCTGTGGCTACCTTTACAAGGCCTTCTCTGTGGTAGCCCCCCAGATGTGGTATTTTTTCCTTGGAGGCCCCATTGACACCAACATTGATACCATTTAGGCACTAAGTCAAAACTTGGCTTTTTATTAAGCTTTCGGCATAATTGATTTTATCCAGGTGCTCATGTGCTATATTGCATTACTTTAAATGTTTTAACTGGTTTTAAACTTGTCTGATATTTCTTTGTGATATTAGTTAATATACCTTTTGTCTTTCAAAATTATTCTATTGTTTATTGTCTTTTAGCTGATTAAAACATTAAAGGCCACCCTGAGATAAACTTCTGATACAGGGCAGGAATCTAAATATCTTATGAAAGAAAGACAAGTCAAGACATATCCCTAGCTAGAAAGACACTGACAAGTCAAACGTCAATAGAAATCAATAGAATCTAGAGTTGGAAGAGACCAACAAGGTCCATCTGCTCTAACTCCACATTGCCATGCAGGAATACACAATCAAAGCAATTCCAACAGATGGCAGTTACCTCTGTTTTAAAAACTTCTAAAGAAGGATATACAGCACTCTTCCACTGCTGAACAGCTCTTACTGTCAGGAAGTTCTTCCTAATGTTTAGTTAGGTGGAATCTCTTTTTTGTAGTTCTGCATTTGTTGCTCCATGTCCTGTTCTCTGGAACAGCAGAACACAACCTTTCTCCATCCTCAATAGGACCTCCCATTCAAATATTTAAACAGGGCTATCTATCACATCTTCTCTTGTCAAGGCTAACATACCCAATCTCTCTGAGTCCACTCCTCATAGGTCATGTTTCCAAGTGAGTTGACTTAAAACTGAGAGCACCCTTGTTAGATCTGTTTCGCGTACACAAAGTCACTTAGTCCCTGAAGCCCCAGCTGTAATCTCTCAGCTCTGAGATGTTCTAAGAGAGGCATTCCTTATTGTTGATATGCCTCCCCCAACCATAGAAGACTGGCCTCAAATTCTCGGCAGCCCCTTGCAGCTCTGCATTATTGGTCATGAGGTCCCATAGCTGCCTCCTTGCGGATTTTGCAACCTTAGTGGTGTCTCATGATAATCATGATCTTCTTAATGTCACTGCCAGGCCCACCTGCAAACCTGGACCAAGATGACTCACAGTACATCACCAACCCCCATCCCTGACTGTCTTCATGTCACTTTTCCAGCACCACCTCCCTCCTGCAGTGCTCCTCCTGAATGTATTCATAGTACACCAGTTCAGAAATGGTAGCTGAGCAGAACAGAGATGGTGTGTGTATCTGTCTCATCTATTACAAAGCAACCTTCACAACTTATGCTGAAAAAACAGTTATCCATGAATGCTGGCTTTGGGGAGAAGGCTATTACAACCTGCATCTCCTTCAGCTGCATTTGCTCTTCTCACTGCTATACCACAGATGCCTCCATCCAAATCTGCAGGGTTGGTGGCCTGTGTGTCTTGCTCTCTTGCCTGCCCTGCAGCCTGCTGCATCCTCTATTTCACCTCCAGCCCTTCCTGGCAGTTCTGTTCCACTCTTTTCCACCCAGCCAGCTTGCACAGCATTGTCAGTGGAGAAGAAAAAGCATGACTGCTTGGTATGGAAATGATGCCCCAGTGCTATTGCAGAAGCTGATGTAAAACCACAGTCTGCTGAGAAGCTGAATGGAAGAAGCTGGGTTTTTTCTACAGGAGGTCTGTTTTAGCTGGATTCCCTAGCATCAAAAATACCCCTGGAGGCGGAGAAGGGACTGTTGCTGAAGCTGAAAATTATTCTGTTTGACACCAGATTCACATTGGAAAGCCAGTGCTGGGATGTGCTTTAGAATTACCATAGCATGTTCATGCCCTCAGGTGCCATGCTTACCATTAGACAGAATGGGCAATTGCTTCAGGGGGCGGCTGCTGTAAGGCAGCTTTCCAGATTTGTTCCTGCTGAATACCTGAGTTCCTAATCTGTTTGAAGGTCAGATCTCTGTATATTGAACTATCCACTGGCTGAGATCTACACGTCAAGCATGCTACAAGAGTTCCACATAACAGAACAATACTATGGACTCCCTGACCACCATCCCAGGACTCATGGCTGCATTGCACAACCCTCTTATGTGCCATTCCATTACTGGTGGGGGAAGGCATCATCTGCCAGTATCCACGGATCTTCTGAAGGCCTCAGTGGATCATGTCAAACGTCTGTGTCCAAAACACAGAAATAAGCCAGTTTGGGACTGTTTTGATCTTGGGCTCAGTGCTAGGCAATCCTGGAAATGCAGTTTATTGTGGCACCAGAGGTTCTGACAGGGAAGGTCAAATGTCTCACAAAACTATTTTCCCCGACATTCCCTATATATGAGCCAAGGCGTTAAAGCCGTTGCAAACTGGATTATTTCTGCAGTGTGTTTTGGACCTGAATCGTATAGAAACACAGCTAGATTCTTCTCCGATTCCTCTGCTCTCCACTAGCAATGGGGGGTTGTAAGAGGAGGGCTTACTGCAGTTGCAACGGGGAACACTTTAGACCTTGTGGAAGAGAAGAGAAATACCAAACTTCACAACATTTAAAAAAAAATACACACATAAGAATATTTGGTCTTTCCACTTTTGTATGTTGCTAATCAAATGATACTGCCACATGTGCATTGTGTATCCTGTCTACTACCATCATTTTATATTTAAAAAGGCAAACAACAACCTCAGCCTCCTGGTTCAGGGGTGGTACAGGATGCTATCCACTTCTTGGAGTAAGATTCAAGTAAGGGTGTCCAAGTGGGATTTAACAACCAGTCTGTACACCGAAGGAGGAGAACAGCCATTTTGTTTCACGCTTTGGGCAATAAATCCCTTAGTGCCATCCTGATCCCTGTGTGCTGGTTCCTCTACAAGCTGGATCTAGCCCAGCAAGGCCAAAGTGCTGCACTAACGCCCGGGTTGCCATAATTGTCGACTCATTACCAGGACAAAATGTGAACAAAATTCAAGACCAAACTGTAGGACAACTGCAGGACAAAACTCAGCCCAAAATGTAGGACATTTAAAGAAAAAATGGAGGACCTTAAATGTCCTACATTTGGGCTGAGTTTTGTCCTCAGACTGCAGTTGTCCTACAGTTTGTGTCTTGAATTGTCCATTTTGTCTCCTGGTAATAGTGGACAGTTATGGCAACCCCAGGTGGTCATGTTCAAGGGGTTGGACAGAGGGCAAAGAAGTTAAAAGAGATTCAACAACCCCTAGCAAAACCTGGGGCTTTCCATTTCTCTTTCCTTTATCCACACTAGGGGTGGATAAATTAAAATGCTAACTTTTTTTGGTCTCCAGCATCCCCTCCCATGCCCCCTGGTAAATATCAGAGAATTTTGGGGCTGAGAAATGAAAAAAATTCAGCTCCTGTGTTTAATCTCTTGTGACAGTGGTTGATCCTTTACACCATGGCCTCTAAACCCCACCATAATAGCAACAAGCTCCAAATTGGTATAGTGAAAGCCAACAAAAGACAAAATATGTTCCGCACTGCTGCAGTTTCCCATAACGGTGCAATTAATTTTCCAGAAAATGGATGTCCTAGACTATCAGACCCATCATCCTCATCAAGAATGGCCAGATAAATCACAGCAGCTGTTGTGATCCAATATGTTGTGATTAAGCTTCTTTATGAAAAACAGAAATGTAACTGGGCACCAATAAAGAAGCTTAATATATCTGCCACACGAGGGTCTATTCATATCTACAACCACAGATGTCATCCATTGGCCAAGTTGTTTGTTTGAAGTTTTTATACCTTGTTCTTTAGCTGGAATGTTTCTCTAGGGTGGTTTATTTTTTTTAGGAGGGAACAAAGATGTTTTTTTTAATACAATATGACAATCTCTTGTCCTCAAGATGGGCTGTTAACAGATACAACACCAGGAGGAGGAAAACATGAAGAAGGAAAAGAAGAGAGAACAAGTATTGGGCAGTGAATGAAATTTGAAGGGTCAACTTGTGGAGGCAAATCAGGTATTCACAGCGTGAGACATCAGTCTCCTTGCAGCTCCAAGAACAAGCAAGGTGGATGACTCAGCCTGCTGGGATCCTGCAGGGACTAATAGCTTCTTGTCAATCTGCCCATAGCAGATGAGGGCACTGAGGAAACCATATATGCTGCTGTTGCTTGAGAGGAGATGGTTGTGCCATCTTTCTTCATGGTCTCGCTCAGGGAAAAAAGAGACTCAGCCTAGCTGTGTGAAAGTGAGAGAAGAATGTATGCTGCACATAGGTATGCTGGTGGATACATAATAGTACACCATCTGTGCTGAGTAGACACAATTGTGCATTTTTATAATATATATATATATATATATATATTCGATCATTGGGTTGAAGAGACCACAAGGGCCATCCAACACCCTGCCATATTATACTATATATATATATATCTATATATATATATATTGGGGATTGGGAGGGAGATACATACATCACAAGAAGGACGGTAGTGATAGCTTCCTGAGCATTCTGGCTTTGACCTTAAGCTTGCACATTTCAGTATACAATTAATGGCCTGCAGTCAAATATTTGGCTGGCAATTTGAGTCAATATGGAACCACTGCAGCACTTGGCTGCATGTCTCTTTTGTCTTCCCATTTGCTCTCCTTCTCCAATCTGGAGTGTTCTCTGATCATTCTCTATACCAATCCCTTTTCCTTAGTCCATTTTCCTTTGCTTTTCTCCTTCTTGGCTTCTTCTTACGTACTCTCTGGGCCCTTTCGCCCTGTTTTTTATATGCCTTTGGGCAAGGAAAGTACAGACTGGTCTTTCTCCTCTGCATCTAGCCCACCCTTTCCTGGCATTGGCATTAGCAAATCACTGCCACTGACTTCACCATCATCACAAATCTTTTTAATTTTATGAATTAAAGGGGTAGCTGAAGCAACAAATTGCAGGACTGGAATTAATTGAGAAAAATACAGCTGGCACTGTATTGTTCAAATCAAGGAGGGTTGAGTAGGGGTCTCTTTTCTGCATGTGGCAAATCACACACACCCCACGGTTGTTATGGAAATGTTTCACATTTAGATTTCATGCACCTTCAGATGTGGATGATGTTTTAACAGCCAAAAACTAACAAAAAATTGCAGATAGTGGTGTTTTATTTTTTTCTAACAATTTTCCTGCTCGCCCACAACCAGTGAACCCAAAACTAATAAGAATGCATTTAATACCCTCAACATTTCACAGATGAAACACGGAGAACATGTGTGGCCAACAAACACTGGAGTGTGGTCGATCAGATTACTAATGTTTACTAATGAGGAAGAACAAGCAAACCTAGGAGGTTGCAGTATTTTGATTTTGCGAGCCCCTGGAAAGGACAAGATTTTGAGTCTCCTCTCCTCTCCTCAGTTCTGAGTGAATAGTAGTACAACTATTATTGAATTCATGTTTGCAAAAAACCGATGTAAGCTGAGAAACACGGAGAAAATTGGAAAGAGGATATAGAAACAGTGGGTGGCCAAGGATTAATTGGGACTGCCCTGCCAAGTCAGTAGACATTTGCAGAGAGTTCACTATTTGTAAAAAAAAAAAAACCATAGGTAAGCGCTCCCCAGGAAGGGTTGGTGAAGATCCCTTCTCAGTACCCCACAGCTGATGACAATCAGTGTAGACCAAGGAGGGAATATTGGCCCTCTGGATGTGGACTGTAACTCTCATCAGCCTTAACCTGTATAGCCAGTGCTGAGAGATTATGAAAATTGCAGTCCACTAACAACTGGTGGGCTACATGCTTCCAGTTTCAGTTTTATCCTACCCACATTAGTATTTCTTGAAAAGCAACTGCACCAAATGTGTTGCTTAGAACATTTGACATGTACTAGCCACTGTATGTGGCCTGTTGAAGTATCCACATGCTCAGCTTCCTTTAGGCTGAATCGTCAGACTGTGTTTTGCAAGGAAGAAGGCCCAGATTGGGTTGTTTTTCATTTTGCCTTTCCCAATATGTTAGCTTTACTAGCATGCAATGGTACCCCTCCAGAAGTAAAGGCGGCCTTGCTATGGCAGGAAAATTCTTCTTGGAGCCCTACCTGGAGTGGCTTGTCAGAAATTGCCTGCCTAGAATCATAGATCAAAGAATCGTAAGTTGGAAGAGGACTGCAAGGGCCATCCAGTCACACCCCCTGCCATGCAAGAAACTCTCAATCAAAGCATCCCTGACAGATGGCCATATAGCCTCTGTTTAAGACCTCTAAGAAGGGACTCCACTACAATCCGAGGGAGTGTATTCCATTGTCGACACAGCCCTTACTGTCGGAAGTCCTCCTCCCGTTGTGGTGGAATCTCTTTTCCTGTAGCTTGCACATTGGTCTAGGTCTTCTCTAAGTAGCAGAAAACAGCTCCGCTCCCTCCCAATATGACATCCCAGGGACGTAGCCAGGATTTTAGGAAGGGGGTGGGTCCCGACTAGTGCCACCATTATAATGGGGTTGGGTACAGCGCCGCAGCAGCACACTCCATTCTTTTCTGATGGAGGGGGGGTCCGGACCCCAATATCCCCCCCCCCCCGGCTATGTCCCTGGACCTCATTCAAATTACCGGTAGTTAGAGTCCCATCTTCTGTAGTAGAAACAAAAGATGAGGGATTTTTCTGGGATAAGGGAAGGTTTAGATAAAGAATCTCATATATTATATTATATTTTTTTTTTTATTTTTGTGATTCTGAGGATAACATTTAAGCTGGTCCTGCTGTTAGGCAAAGTTAAGCAGCTGCTCAGAGGGCAAATTCTGGAGGCCAGCAGTGGCTTTTCCATTGCAGTATTCAATTTCCAGTCCAGTTACACCATAAGTGGCCTGGATGGAATGGAGGAATGAAGCACCATCTTGTTCTCCAACTTAGGAAGCAAAATATCTTAGGCCACCTCAGGACACAAGATGTCTTGGGCCATCCTTTTCCCTGCTGAGGGAGAGATGCAGGAGAAGGATGCCTCCTTGGATGGTATGCTAGCCTTCTAGTGAAGTTGGGGTGGTGGGAGCAGTCTGGATGCACACTTTGGGAAACAGAAAACTAAGCCTGATCACACTCACCCACGCCAACATTTTAAAAATGGGTTTTATTTCCACATTATTAGTACCCAAAATCCAAAACATGTTTCTGTGTTGTGTGCAAAATGACTGCAGTCAGACCTCCCTAGCCACGGATTCTTTATCCATCCATGGCTTGAAAATATTTGATGGCTTGATTTTGCTATTTTATATAAGGAACACAATTTTATTCTGCCATTGCATTTAACGAGAATTGAACATCCATGGATTTTGGTATCCATGAGGGGTTCTGGAATCAAACCCCAGCAGATATCAAGGGTCTACTGTATCAGATTTCCAAGGCCAGCTTGAACCCACTTCTGGTCAGAGATTGAAAAAGCAACTTATGTACTGCAACTTCCAGAAATGTCCAGCCAGCATGACAGCTGATCATGCCGGAGAGGGGATTCTGTGAGTTGTAATACACAAAAGGCACTTGCCCAAGATCTAGTAAACATAAGTCAACAGTGGGTTGCAGTAGCTAAAAAGGCCAAAGCGATTTTAGGCTGCATCAATAGAGGTACAATGTCTAGATCAAGGGAAATAATAGTGCCACTGTATTCTGCTCTGGTCAGGCCTCACCTGGAATACCGTGTCCAGTTCTGGGCACCACAGTTCAAAAAGGATGCTGAGAAGCTGGAGCGTGTTCAGAGGAGGGCGACCAAAATGGTGAAAGGTTAGAAAACCATATTCTATGACTTGGGGAGCTGGGTATGTTTAGCCTGGAGAAGAGAACGTTAAGAGCCCTGTGAAAATATTTGAAGGGGTGTCATACTGAGGATGGAGCAAGTTTGTTTTGTACAGCTCCAGAAAACAGGATCCGGAACAATGGATTCAACTAGAGGAAAAGAGATTCCATCTCAACATTAGGAGGAACTTTATGACAGTAAGAGCTGTTTGGCAGTGGAACACACTTCCTTGGAGGACTTTATCACGTGCGGAAAACTGGAAGGTTAACCGAAGGTTAATCTGTGGTCATCCAAGGTATTTCACATAATTTCGCAAAATATTTTCAAATGACTTCACACATAAAAGGAATGCAATCCAAATACAATCATGAGACATCCCAGGAATAGCTGAATTTGGAAAAATATCAAATTTATAAATCCTTTTCCACTGCCAATTCGTAGTCAAATTGCATTTGCGTGAGTATGAAATGCATCTCCAGTTCGGCCATGGGATTACTGTCAGCCATGGGATCCTGCCCTCCCTGTGCATGTGCAAACTTGCTAATTTGAAATCAAGAAGCCGATTGGTACATCCTCATGTGATTAATTCATTTGCATTCACACTGCTTTCTCTTTCGGATGGGCGCTGTGTTTGTCTGTGCGTGTGATAAGCTACTATGTAATTTCTTGCGTTTTCAGATCCGCCCTTCTTCTTCTTCTTCTTCCAGGACGGTGATACATTCCTCCGTGTGAAAAAGTCCAGAGAGTAGTGGAGTCTCCTTCTTTGGAGGTCTTTAAACAGAGGTTGAATGGCCATCTGTCAGGGGCACTTTGATTGTGTATTTCTACATAGTAGGGGGTTGGACTGGATGGCCTTTGTGGTCTCATCCAGCTCTATGATCGTATGGTTTGGGCCCTGTGCAGACTGGGAAAAGCTCAAGGAAGCAATGTATTTAGTCTTTACTCCAAGATGTGCCTTCTTCCTTCCTCGCCACAACCTTCAACCACCCCCTGCTCAGCTGCAGAGAAGAACAGCTCCTTCTTTCGCCTCCTCATGCATGCACACCCCCTCCATCCTCTGTGTTCCCAGCCCAGCCAGATGGCTGCTTTGGGGACATACACCTTTTCCCAAGCCAGTTCCTGGGGTCATGCAACCAGCACCTGGCTCCCTGACATGACCCAAGGGCATAGGCCCAGCCTTCTCATTAGAGAAAAAACTTGTCACCCCCGCCCCATCTCTCATCCCCACTTTGACCAGAAGAAGAACCCCAAGGGAGCGAAGATGAATCCTTGCTAGGTTAATTGATGGCATATGGCTTCCTCATTCTCTCTTGCATTAAGGTTTTGAGGGGAAGAAACAAACTCAGCAGAACAGAATGTAAGAAAATTGGAAGGGGAGCCATATGTGAAAGTGGTAAAGTCCTCTTAGCCTTGTCTGTGCTCTCTCTCTCTCTCTCTCAGAGCAAAATATTGGTATTTAGAATTTAGCCTCCAGAAGTACAGTAAATGGTCCGGTGAGTCCATGTGATTATAGAAAGATTCATGGCTAAGTTCCAAGTTTGGAAGTTCAGCTAGTTCAAAACATGGCAGTCAGATGGTATGTACAGCAGTGATCATATTACACTAATATTAAAATCACTTCACTGGTTGCCAATTAGTTTCCCAGTATAGTATTATTATGATTATGATGATTATTATATATATTTTTATCCTGTTTTTCTCCCAAGATTGGGACCCAAAAATAAGATTTTAATACAATTAAAATCTTACAAAATTGTCAATTAAAATGGCATTAGATAGTACAAAGTGAGAATATTCATTAATTTTCCAAAAGGCTATTTAAAGTATGTTAGGTGCAACGTAAATATAAAATGATGCATCTAGACTGTAGAAATAATGCAGTTTGACACCACTTTAACTGCCATGGCTCCATTCTATAGAATCCTGGCTTTTGAGACAACCAGCACTCTTTGGCAGAGGAGCTTAAAGACCTTGTAAAACTCCAAATCCCAGAATTTTATAGGATGGAGTTGCAGCACTTAATGTGGTGTCAAACCATATCCCTTGAGTCAAAGGGGCAAGTCAGTGGTTCTCAGACTTTGGACTTGAAAGTGTTTTGGAAAATTCAGCTCCTCGAATTCCTGATTGTAGTCCATAGTGGGTTGGACTTCTGGGAGCTGAAATCTAAAAACACCTGGAGGACCAAAGTCTGGGAACCATTGATATAACTTGCTGCTGCTGCTGTTGTTAGTATTATACATTGGGCCCTTGGTATCTGCTGGAGTATGGTTCCAGGCCCCCTGTGGAAACCAAAATCTGTGGAAGCTCAAGTTCCAATATATACAATGGGTCGCTTAAAATAATATCCTTTATTATTTCGCTAAAGTGGCAAAAATCAAGGTCTGTTTTTTTTTTGGAGGGGGATGTTTTGAATATTTTCAAGCTATCTATGGTTGAAGCCATGGATGCAGAGGACCAACTGTACTTACAATCTAATTGAACAATCTATCATGATAATGACAATCTAATTTTAAAAGGGAATATTGGAGAAAGGGGGGAAAATAAAAACAATATGGAAAAAAATATATGGTTCAGCTATGCCTATCCCAATGAAATTAAATCATTGTTTTTTAATTTGATTTTATTAACAAACAAACAATTATATACAACCATACAAACACACATACATTTAAAAACACATACATATTAGTGACAAACGCCTATAGTTACTTTCTGTTACTTATAAAGAAGATTAAGTAAAACTTCCCGGTTGAGATTACCTTATTTTTAAATTAGTGTTCCTGATTCCTTTTCCATTGTTTTATTTATGAGAACTTCTAAATCTTTTTTCTCATTACCTTTCTATATAAGAATAAAATGTACCGGTAGTCTTAGCTCCTCAACTTGGTTCTTTACAAAATTATTTATTATTATTATTATTATACTATATCTGATCTAAGACAAAAGAACATTAATTCAGACTTTTTATTAATTAAATCATATTACTAACTTTCAAGAAGGAGATCATTTTAATTGTCCAGTTATATTCCTTATTTAGTGTCATTTTCATATTTTCTTAACATTTTCTATTTTTTGTATTGGATCCTAAAAGAGAGAAGCAGACAAGGAAAGGCATCCCAAAACTTTCCTTTTCTCATACTGTGATTCGAGAACTCAGGGTTTACCAGTGAAACTGTGTGGCAGTTTCTAGCAAAAGAAGCTTAGAGGATGTATAATTAATGTAGAATGTTGGTAAAATATGCGGATGTCCACCAATGCAGCCTGCTTTTAAAAGGGACAAGCTATGATACAGATAAATAAA
Source organism: Sceloporus undulatus (assembly GCF_019175285.1). NCBI lineage: Eukaryota > Metazoa > Chordata > Lepidosauria > Squamata > Phrynosomatidae > Sceloporus > Sceloporus undulatus. Next base: position 197,622,196 of record NC_056523.1, read on the forward strand.
TGCATTCCTTTGATTTATGCGGGATCCATGGAAACTCCATATTAAGCGACAGCATGCCTCTGAAGACTAAGAAAGAAGCCAGGAAAACCTGCCGCCTTCATCTGGGCTTTCCAGCTGCACCTGACTTTTTCCCATTTTCCCATTGGATACTGGACATTGGATGCTGGGTTGCAAAACCCTTTTATCTGGCCCTGCAGGTAATAATAATAATAATGATAATGATAATGATAATAATAAATTTTATTTATATACCGCCTTTTCAAAAGATAGGTAGGCATAGGGTGGGCAATGAGCGGCTTCCTTTTCTGTATTCCTGTGCTTTGTCTTGATTTCATGTGTTTCCTTAGGAGCACGATTAAAAATAAATAAATAGACATCTAATGGTTAATAATCTGAATAGTTAAATGCTTGTTATACTAGAAATATATGTTAAATGCAGGCCTTAGAAACGGGTCGCACTGTGGCGTGCATCTCCCAGAAGTCCCAAACAGTGGGGGATTCTGGGAGTTGTAGTCCAAAAAGTAAAATTTGCAAGCTCTGGCTACATGACCCAATTAAAGCTAAGGGCCCAAACAGACAGGGCAAAATAAAGCTGCATCAGGTCACTTTGGAGGTATGCTGTTTAAATGATGCATGCGTCTTAAGAGGCCGGAAGCCACACCAAAGTCACCCTCCAGCTCTAAGGACTGGAGTGCAGATTTGGCACAGCTTCTGACCTCTTAAGATGCATGTGTCATTTCAACAGCATATTTCCAAAGTGACCTGAAGCAGCTTTATTTTGGCTTGTGTGTTCAGGCCCTAAGTTGGATTTGGATCTGGAGATCAAGATGTTCACTGTCCAGTCCTAATCATGGTTAGGATCACAGCTAAGGTGTACCTACTCTGTGCAAAGCAATCTTGAATTTGCTTCATTGGAGTGAATGGGGACTGGAAGGGCATAACGGATATCTTCTCTCTTTTCAAGAAGAAAAGTTACCCCAGTAGGTTATTTACATTGCTTATTTTTGCCCCGGTCTAAGCCTTCCATAATTAGAGCTTCAAACAAACAAACACAAATTGAATAGGCAGAAACATTTTACTGTTTGTTTGTTTAATTTATATCTCACCTTTCTCCCAGCACAGGATTTAGTGGCTAGATATAGATGTAGATGTGAGCCGGAATGGTGTATTGGTCTGAGAGTTAGACTATGACTCTGGAGACCAGGGTTAGAATCACTGTTTGGCCATGAACACCTACCTTGGGCAACTCACACTTTCTCAGGCTAAAACAAAGGCAATGGCAAATCCCCGCTGAATAAATCTTGCTAAGAAAACCCTATGATGGGTTTACCTTTGTTGCTGTTGATAACTGCCCTTGAGTTGATTTTGACCAATGTTGACCCTGCGAGTGAGACATCTCCAAGACTCCCTATCCTCCATTGCTCTGCTTAGATCCTGCAAACCAGACTTATGACCTCCTTAATAGAATCCATCCATCTAGCATGCGGCCTTCTTCTCTTTCTGCTTCCCTCCACCTTTCCCAGCATTATTCTTTTTTCCCAATGAGTCCTTCCTTCTCATGATGTGTCCGAAATGCGACAGACTCGGTTTGGTCAACTTGGCTTCCAGGGAGATTTCTGGCTTGATCTGCTCTAGGACCCATTTGTTTGTCCTTTTGGCTATCCATGCACTCTTCTCCAGCGCCACATCTCGAATGAATGGATTTTCTTCCTATCTTCTTCCTTAAGCGTCCAGCTCTCACATCCATACATGGTAATAGGGAAAACAGTGGCTTGTACGATTCAAACTTTTGAGTTCAGTTGTACATCTTTGCACTTTAGGATCTTTTCTAGTTCTTTCAGGATTGTCATAAGTTGGAAATTATTTGGAAGCACACACAACTATAGGTATAGATTAGATTGCAAATAAAACATCTAAGAAATGTAGGGGCCGAACAGAGAGACCAAAATAAAGCTGCTTCGGGTCACTTTGGAGGTATGCTGTTTAAATGACACACGCATCTTAAGAGGCCAGAAGCTGCGCTAAAGCTGCACTCCAGTCCTTAGGCTTCCGGCCTCTTAAGATGCATGCATCATTTAAACAGTATACCTCCAAAGTGACCCGAAGCAGCTTTATTTTGGCCTGTCTGTTTGGGCCCTTAATTATCCTAGGAAACATTTACAGAATTACAATGCAAACATTTCTTCTTTCAAGAGTGGAAAGAGGAAGAGCCAGAATACCTGGGTTTTACTCCCAGTTTTGATGTGTCAGGAACCTCCAGTAACTGCATGGGGAAAGTCAAGCTCCTGGGTTCAGTGCCCTTTTAATGAATGTATCCCACTTCTGTGCCAAGAGACCTTAGGATTCTACAGCAAAGGGCTGTTCAAAATGAAGCGAGAATCATATTATCTCCATAAAGTGGATTCAGGGCGTCTGGCTTTACACGATTATGATTAGGATGACAGAGAACGAAGTGATGGGAACTGTCTCTGGTGCTGAAATAGATTTTCAATAAGAAAAGGGCAGAAAGCCTGCTTCTGTGTGGTTCTGTCCCATTTTCTGGGAAGCATAGACAGTATGTGTTGTAGCTAAAGGTTGACATCTATTCTGGGCTGAAAAGGAATATAGGGAGGGGCAGGAATATAGGGATCCAGAATGTTGTTCTCTGGTTGGGAAGGTAGCTTTGTTTAATGATGATGAAGTTGTGTCTAAGGTAGGGCTCCCTGGCTTCTGATCACTTCAGAAGGAGAGACTGAAAATGAATATATGTCCAAGCAAGCACTCACCATCAGACAGAAATCATAAACTTAAACCTGAGGTCCTGCAGAGGAATACTAGGAGGCTCATTTGGTACAATCACCATCAAGTGCTGTGTGGGAAGATTTCCTGCATGGCAGGGGGTTGGACTGGATGGCCCTTGTGGTCTCTTCCAACTCTACAATTCTATGATTTCTGGTGTGGGGGTGAGACAGAGCAAAACAGGTAAGGACCAACCAAGGATTGCTGAAGCTGGGCTTCCCCATAAATTGGCAGTAGGAGCCCCCTTCCACATGCATGTGTAAACATACACACATACCAGTGTTTGTACCACCAAGTACCCTCTCAGACAAATCTATATGAATAATCCAGTTTTAACCATTATGATGAAAGAATTGATGTAGATTTATATTACTTCTTATTTGCTGTTGCTGTTGTTGTGTGCCTTCAAGTCATTTCCAGCTTATGGGGATCCTAACCTATAACGGGTTTTTCTGGGGCAGAGAGTGTGTAACTCACCAAGGTCATCTGATGGATTTCCATGACCAAGTGGGGAATCAAACCCCAGTCCCCAGAGTCATAGTCCAACACTCAACCACTGCACCATGCTGGATATTACTTATACTCCACAAATTTTTACTTTGTGCCTCATAGTGTGGCACAGACCTTTTAGGAGGTCAAGAGGCCTCCAGGATGGAGTGTTTGTTTAGAGGCTCCTATTTGATTCCTCAGGGTATATATGTGCAACAGGGTATATGTACAATGTTGAACGATAAAACTTGGATGGTTAGGAGGAATCCCTAAAGTACAAAAGTTGAAGGAGTTCTCAAATCAGATCAACAGTGTGATTGTCATGACTATCATGTAAATCAGTGCAAAAGTAAAGTCACAGAGGAGGAAAGGGGAAAAAATGTGCCAGAAAGTTTCTCAGCACTGATGCCAAAGTGGCCAAGGAGCAAAGTGGGAGCATGATCGGAGCAAGTGCACAGCAGCCACACATCAAGGTCACAAATGAAAGTAGAAGGAAGCTGGTGGTAGAACAGAGATAATATAATAGAGTTGCTCAGGGATGCAGAGAGGAGATATACAGAATGAACCCCAAAGGTTAAGAACTAGCTGTAGAACTAAAGGAAATATGGAGGAAGACTTATAGGATGTGGCAAATTTCAGATCCATTCTCCCAGCAGGCCATTGGGAATAGTACCTGGAAGCAGGGAGAGCCTGGAAAGTGAAAGAGCTATGGCAGGTGAAGTGGAACACGGTTCTAGTATGGATAAGAGCTGGGCTGAACAAAAGTCCACTGGATTACAAATATTTGCTGGGGAGGGAATGATTTTCTGGAAAAGGTAAGATGACAGGGGGCAGAAGAGGCAGCAGGTACCAATCAGAGGGGCAGGAAGAGTGTTACTAGTAGGGTAAGAGTGAGGAAAAGATAAAAAGCATGGATGAGGAATCTGGGCTCTCCAGATGTTATTGGACTGTAATTTCCATCAGTCCTGTGAGTTGCAATCCATAAACATTTGGAGACCAACTATTTCTCCAACTTGGGATCAAAAGATTCAGAGAGAAAAAAGCTGCAGAAGCAGAGATAGGGCCCGAACAGACAGGCCAAAATAGAGCTGCTTCGGGTCACTTTGGAGATATGCTGTTTAAATGATGCATAGGTCCTAAGAGGCCAGAAGCTGCACCAAAGCCATGCTCCAGTCCTAAGAAGGCCTCTTAAGATGCTTGTGTCATTTAAACAGCATACCTCCAAAGTGACCTGAAGTAGCTTTATTTTGGTCTGTTCAAGCCCTGAGATAGCAAATTGAAGGAAAAGCAGGGACCCCATGAAAGGTTTCTGTCTATGAGAGTACAAAGCCTTTCCATCCACTCCTTGAGGCACACAGAAGAGTAGCCCTATCCATCCAAGAAGATCATTCAGTACCTGGCCTACCTTAGTTCTTTCAGAGACGAAGTAAGGTCTCATTCCTGGCATGAGTGTCTGGGCATCCCTGCCTGCTGTTTCCCGAAAGGAAAAAGTCACACTATTGCTCAGAAAAGAAACATCATTTTTAGGTATGGTGAGTGACCTCAGAAATTGAGCTATATTGGGAAACCAAACAAAACAGCCCAGTGACATTTCAAACCAGGCGAAGAGATTGTGCAGCTGACTCATTATGAACAAGATGACAAACACTTGATTGTCATTTGCAGTGGGAAGAAGTTGTCCATTGGCAAAGAGGAAATGGTCATGAGAAATAGATAAAATATTGGTGAACTGAAAACAAGATGGCCTAGTCTGTCTTTTTCATACCTTTTAACTGAAAGCAAATAAAAACAGAGAGCAAGGTAGAGGCAATATAAATCAAGGGTTTCCCCCTATTGACTGTACATATTTCTATATCCAATATTACCTGTGTCTATAATATCCAGAAAGGGAGATTTTAATTAATACTTCTTTAGATTACTCTTTCTTATATCATGGTAGTGAGGAGTGTCAGAAGTATTAGAGAAATGTGGTCTCTTCCTGGTGGGAAGCAGATGAGGGACTTACTCCCCCTCCTGGAAGGAAGAATGGATGCAGATGTGAAAATGAAGCCTATATCCCTCCACACACACCTAAATTATTTATGGAACTATTTAGGGGTGATAAGCAATTTGAGAGGTGTACGCCAGATAGCTTGCTGCCATTGCCAAATTTTGGGGATAGGTCAAATTTGGTTGGGTGAAGCTGCCCTGTATGGAGAATTTGGTCCGGTGTGACCTTTTCTGAACATTTATTTATTTCATTTATATCCTGCTTTTCTTCCAAATGGGACTCAAAATAGCAGTCTCAGATGAAGGAGTGTTCTTCCATGTTATTTGATATCCTTTACAAAGCTTTTTACGTTTTGCATGGCTACTTCCAAAATAAACCAGTGGCATAGCCATCTGCATAGTGGCTGGGCAAAGTATGCTAATCTTCCCTCACTACAGTTTAAGCTGGCCCAGGGCCAGTGGAACTTACCCTCCAACAATGTCTGGTGGGCCATACATGTCTCATCCTGGCTCTCCAAGTAAAACACATTCTGTCTCATGCAGTCACAGCTCTTCACACACAGGTCCATCTCTCTTGAGACAATGAGTAGCCCAGGTGAGCTGACATGTGATGGTTGCTAAGCCTGCCAATGTACATGTGTGTGTGTGTGAGAGAGAGAAATAGATAGAGATAGAGATAGAGATAGAGTTAGAGATAGATAGAGATAGAGATAGATAGATAGATAGATAGATAGATAGATAGATAGATAGATAGATAGATA
>NC_056523.1:197628222-197674175 GCF_019175285.1 Sceloporus undulatus
TCCCACACATGCACATTGCAAAGGTCCTGGTAGAATGGCACAAATTGTATTTTGCTGCAGAAAAGATGCCACCTCTCCCTTTCCATGCACCCAGCCCTTCCATCCACAGGATGGCATACATGTGATTTGCTTCCTCTCCTTTGTTGTTCCTTTAAGTTTTCTGGATAGCTAAAATGACTGCCAGCCATGCCACTTCTCCAGAAGCGGTGGCTGCATCCTGGCAACTGTTCCAGCCCTTTTCATCGGAAACTGAAAGTGATCTTTCCTAAGTTGCTGCTGCTGGCTGTGTGTGATGCTCTTTCTTAGTTGGCTGGAATGGGCTTGCTGCTGATGGTCCTATCTCTCTTCTTGGAGCTTCCTTGCCAGTGACCAAGTAGCCAGGTAAAAACTCCCTGTTTCTTACATTGCATCTTTGTACATGAGAGTCAATGCATGAAAAGGCTTGGGTGGGTGCGGCCAGTTTTGGTTCCTATCATCTGCTTTGCAATCTGTGTGCGGTTCATGCATCTCCCCAGTGGAATAGGCCTAGCGTAGCTATAAATCACCACCGGATATAGATACAAAACCGTTACCTAGTTATGTGTGCGCGTGTCTCTCTCTTGCTATCTCCCCTGGGACTTACTGTAATCCTCTCTTCTCTTCTCTTCTCTGTCTCTCTTTCTCTCCCTCCATCAGAAATGGCGACGCTACTGAAAATGAGCAGATGCCCACAAGACACAGAACGGTACCTCCTGAGTGCAAATGAGGTAGGGGTGATGTCTTGGATTCACTGAAAGGAATTGTCTTTCTTCAGTTATTACAAAATGCTCCATCCTCCATACATATGTGACCAGGAGAAGCTGGAAGAACACAGAGTACATTACTGGTGGGGAAAGGAGGCCCAAGGAGGTATATATTCAGATTGGGGCACTTCAGTCTTCCACTTTGGGTAGATGATCAGCTCCAGGCCATTAGCATGGTATAAAAAGCACTGGATCTCTCAGACAAAAGGGGTGGCACTTTGGCAGGTTATTTCTTCTTTACCTTCCTTTGAGGAGCAAGGGTGGGGATGGAAATCTGCTGATCTCTCAGGAGAAAGGGGTATTGTTGTTGTTGTTGTTGTTGTTAAATGATGCACATCCCTTCTCAACAGGTTGCTCCATGTTCAAAGGAACAGGAGAAAAGGAATGGGTATGTGTGTGTGGAGAGGGAAGGGGACATATCACAAATGAAGCCTTTGAGAAGTATCCAGGAGAGATTATGGGCAGGGAGAGAGGGAGAGAGACAAGAAAGAGTTTTCAAAACAGAAAGGTCTTCAGAGGCCTCACAGGTTGTTGCTGGTAGAACAGAACTCTTGGATTTTGAGTACAGTTCAGCAAGGTGTACCTATGTCTGCATTGTTCAGAGGAGTTTTGCCATGCCCATCCATGAGTCTGAGAACATGTGACCTGTCCATGGCCACTCAGTGGGTTTCATGGCCAAGCGAGGAAACGAATGTGAGAGGGGTTGGGGAATCTCATATTGATTCCTTTTTTAAGAATGTGGAGTTGGTACTATTGATAGGAAGGGGCTATTTCAGAAGGGATGGCAAAATAGATCTTAATCCTGTTGTGAGTACTGATCAGAGTAGACCCTTTGGATCAACGAGATTTACCTATATGTTGTCCCACTATCAAACAGTTGATTGAATGAGCTGGCTCTAGTTGGGACTAACCAATGGAGTGACAGCCATAGTATTGGGAGTATGTTCCATTCAGAGTGGGAAGTTCAGGATTTCTGACTGCTTTCCTCAGACTGGACTTTTACCTGGGTAGTTATAAAAAGAGAATAAATTCTCCTTGTTGATTAAATGGACACATATAGGAGAAGTTACAGGGATGTGCAGAAAGTTGTAGGGATACTGGCCTGCTTCTGTAGCAGTCATCTTTCTATCCAAATTCTGTAATTCCTTGGATAAAAGGATAAAAAGAGCAAAGGTATGCATGGTTCAGCTGTTGCAGCTGTGGGGAGTTTAGATTGGACTCTGGTAGATTTCTATATCCCAACCTCAGTTTTTCTGTCTGTAAAAGGGGAACAGCTACCATTCATTGCCTTACAGAGTAATGTAGATATGAGATTATGGCTTCAAATCATGTGGGTTTCTTTGGGCAGTTTTGATATGGCCAGTGGTAGAAGTTACTGGTTGCTGAGGTCAGTTGTTGTTGTTGTTGTTGTTGTTGTTGTTGTTGTTGTGTGTCATCAAGTCTTTTCTGAATTATGGCAACCCTAAGGTAAATTTATCATGGGTTTTTCTTGGCACGATTTGTTCAGAGGAATTTTGCCATGCCCATCCTATGAGGCTGAGAACATGTGACCTGCCCATGGCCACCCAGTGGGTTTCATGGCCAAGCGAGGAATCGAACCCTGGTCTCCAGAGTCGTAGTCCAACACTCAAACCACTATGCCACATTGATTCTCTCTAACGGGTCATACAGACACTACAGACATTCAAATAGAGTATGTTCCAAAATGGTGCAGCATGAAGCGTGTTGCAAGATTCTGGAAATTCATTTCTTATCCTGATTTTCTGCCCATTCTCCCAACAATGGTTGTGATCATATCACCTAACACTGGTGCTAATGGATCCTCATTGCTTTTCATTTCCATAATTTCATTTCATTTCTCTCAACATAAGACCCTGGGTGGCCTTTAAATCTAAAGCTACCCACATTTCTGGCTCATCAAATGAAGAAGATTATATATTAAGATAACCTTACCAACAAGGTTCCTGGAGCACATGTGCAAATGACAACCTTGTCTGACAAAATACAGCAGAGCATGCATAGAGGAGAAAACATACGCATTCCAGTGATGAATGGATGAAAAAAATTGCAGTCCCTTCTGGATTCTTCATGTTGTACTTGAATATGGCAAATGTGGTTTCTTCTACTTTGTCTGGTTGGTTCTCTTGGTCACAAGATTAAGAGAAGGTTGGAAAGAACTGAGTGGCTCTGAACTACCCCAAGGGAGAAGTGTACAATACATCCTCCCTAGATGTAGTCTGCAGTTTCATAAAATAAGGCTATGAAAGGCTAAGTTCTCTTTCATACTACACAGTTGTAGCACTAAGATTCCACTTTAATTGCTATGGTTCCATCCCATTGAATCTTGGGATTTGCAGTGTAGGGAGGAGCATTTAGCCTCTTCCACCAGGGAGCTCCTTTGGTGCCTCTGACCAAATTACAAGTCCCAGGATTCCATAGGATGCTGTTAAAGGGGAATCATAGTGCCATAACTGTTCATAGCAAAAGAGACGTAAATCCCTGGGGTCTCCATAGGCCAGTGTAACATTAAACTAGATTAGGGATGTACATTCCCCATTACCATGTATGGAGGCAAGAGTTGGACAGTGAAGAAAGTGGATCAGAAGAAAATTAATTTGAGATGTGGCGCTGGGGAAGAGTGCTGAGAAGACCATGAAGAGCCAAAAAGACAAGCAAATGGTCAAGCATGAACTTTCCTTGGAAGCCAAGATGACGGCTGTCATACTTCAGCCACATCATGAGAAGACACAACTCATTGGAAACGACAATAATGCTGGGGAAGGTGGAGGGATGCCGAAAGCGAAGATGACCTCACTCAGGGAAGTCACAGGCATGAAGTTACAGGAACTGAGCAGAGCAGTAGAGGATACGGGATCTTTGAGAGGCCTCATCCACAGGGTCACCATGAGTCAGGATCAATTTGAGGGTGGTTAACAACAACATGGTCAGATGATACCGTCCCATTGGGTTTACAAACTTCTCTGTTCCCCAGTTAGAAATAAGAGATTTCTCTCTCCTCCCAGGTACATTGCGATTCGGCTTTTAGAAGCTTTCCACTGGTGTCAGTGGAGGCTTTGAAAAACATAACTTCTGAACATGGTGCCCCATGCTCTGACTCCCCTCACCTCTAGAGGGGGGGAAATGTGCAACTGGGTATACTATGAAGACGCTTCCTGCAGTCTTCCATTTTAACTGAACCAGTGAGCCAAGGAAACAAAACAGCAGGGAAGATGAGAGAGGAACTGGGGTGTGTGTTCTCTGTCAGCTTCTTTCTAGCTTTCTTTTTGTTGTTGTTGTTGTTGTTGAAATTTTTATTAAAGAATCAATTAAAATGTTTTAACAATAACCAAAGTACATAATTTGTAATTACTTGCTCCATCAATGACATTTCCATCTAAAAATATACAATATCACTGTTTTAAACAGTATATACATAAACTAAAGTAAACCTATAGAAACATCTCTTATATATAGGGTTGCCATACTATTTTCAGATCACTCAAGACAATTATGTACTATCTACTTCCTGAAGGTCATCTTAGATCTTTCTTTATCAATCATTACTTCTATTTTCCTCTTAATCTTCTCTTTATTTCTTCCACCCTTCCACTTTTATTCTAACTTACGCTTCTTCTCTCACTCTTCTTCTTTTCCTTCACTTTAACTCTAAGCTTATGGAGAGTAACTCAAACATCAACTGAAGTCCTCATCTGGAACCAACATCAATTTCTTACTAACTTTCTGTCTTTCTATCTGGTTTCTTGATTTTAGGTCTCTTTGCCATCTTCCATTCTAACGTTTGCTTTTCTTCTACTTACTCTCCATTTTAACCTGTTTAAATCTCTTCATTTTTATTCTTCCTTGCCTACCTTTCCCCACCTTTCTTCTTTTCTCTTCCTACCTCTTACTTTTCTTACTTTTTAAATCACTGTTGAAATTTCTTTTCCCCATTTTCCCTTCAAGTAGTTAAGTACTTTTCTCCGTTCCTATCCAAAACATATCCAAAAGTTTCAGGATCCATTCTCCAAGCTTCATTCCAGCTTTGAAGTCTGTTGTAAAAACATTTTTTTCCCCTGTGGTCTTAGGCCAGTTCCTTTAGCAATATTCTAACATAATAAAAGTGACAATATATAAGTCCCTGAAAAACTATCCATACCTCCCCAAAATTTGCTGATCACAACTGGTGGCTGGATTCTCCCTCCACAAAGAACCAAGGGAGGTTCCTCAGTATTGTCTACACAATTAAAATATTCTTCGGTCCAGTTGAACAGAATGTGATTTGGCCACATGCAATTTGCAGGAGTTTGGGCTTCTTGTTTAGCAGAGATGAGGAGACTCCTTAAACTGTAAAGAGAAAGACTTTGGTGTTTTTACCAGAGTATCGTGAAAATTTGCAGGGATGCACATTATTACATGTGTGGCTGCATGGCTGCTTTGCATGAATTCAGATGGCTGCACATTTTAGGCAGTGGGAATAATTCCTATGGAAGGTCAAGGAAAAAAGTGCAAAGGCCGGTTTGTTGCTGGACATAAATAAAACAAAATAATGACCATGGAGGATCTACATACATTCAACCTACATAATGAGGAAATGAAAGTACAGTTTCCCATACCTTGGATCAAACAGTGATCAGAACAGAGACTGCAGTCAAGAAATCAGAAGGAATGGGAAGGGCAGCCATGAAAGAACTAGGCAAGATCCTAAACAGCAACAATATACAACTGAACACGACACTTAGAATTATAACGTGAATTTGCATCGCTCGATTCGCAGTCACACTGGATCTGAACTGGAAGAACCCCGTCTGATAAACGCCACTACTGTATTCCCCATCAGCATGTACTGTGGACATAGATAGTCAGCTGGACAGTGAAGAAAACTGATAGGAAGCTGCCTGAAAAAAAAATGGAAAATGGTAAGCCGGAACCAACTTGAAGGCACACAAGTCGCACCACAATTCAAGAGAGATGTGGACAAGCTAAAAGAAGTTCACAGGGGGATGACCAAAACAGTGAATGGTATAGAAACCATGAGGTGCTTTGATTGTGAGTTCATGCATGGCAGCATCAGGTTGAACTGGATGGCCCTTGGGGTCTCTTCCAACTCTAGGATCCTATGATTCTAACAGCAAAGCCTGAAAATCCAAAGTGTCCAAGATTAGCCACCTCTGCTTTACCTGTCCATACCTTAGCTGGAGAACGATGTGGTAGACATCAGAGCTTGGAGGAGAGGTTCAATTGCTCAGTGGCAGTGGAGACTTTAGTCTAATACCATGTTTTCCCTTCCAAATTTGGTGCCCAAAGAAAAGGCAGGTAACCTGTTTGTTCATTTTGGATCCTCCTGGAATGGGTGAGTCCCTTGCTCCCCACCCACCTAGTCTTCCTCTTTGTCCACCCAGTTTTTTTTAATACTGAGAGAACCCTTTTGGGAACCTCCCTCCAATCTTCAAATCCATGGTGTACAGCATGGGAGCCAGCAGTAATGTAGTGGTTTCAACTTTGGACTAGGACTCTGGAGGCCAGGGTTCAAATCCCAGCTCAGCCATGGAAACTCACTGGGTGAACCTGGGTAAGTGACACTGTCTTAGCCTCAGAGGATGGGAATGACAAACACTCTTCTGAAGAAACTTGCCAAGAAAACCCCATGGGTTGGTTCGCCTTAGGGTCGCCATAAGTCAGAAATGACTTGAAGGCACACAACAACGTAGTAAATGCTGCAGATGTGAATGGTGGTCTTTTTCTATTTTCTCCCCACAAACTCCAGCATCTTTCAAGGATTCATTTGCAAGAGTGAAGACTACCCTGGGCCTTCTCTGCATGGTTTACTTGACATGGCTAGCCTGAGGGGCATCTTGCCACCCAGAGAGGCCACAAGCTGCTGCGCATGTGTGCCAAGGGGGCGCATATACCTAGGGTGAGCAGAGGTCTTCCTTTCCTAGGACATGTCCTCCATTTCTACCTTCTGTTCAGGAGGAATGCCAAAAAGTCCTCCCTTTGGAGCATGACCTAAGAAGTGTTTTTAGCTTGCAGTTTCATCCTCCCTTTTCTTGGGACGACGTTTTGGAATTCCTCCTGGACAGAAGGTTGAAATGGAGGACGGGTCCTGGGAAAAGGAGGCCGTCGGGTTACGCTGCATCCAAGCTGACCAGATGTCCTCACTGCCAAGGAGGACGAGGCCATTCCAGAAAAAAATGGAGGACCCTATCAAAGCACAAAACACGCATATTTAATACTGCGACAATTTAATTCTGTTGTATCACTTTGCTATGTTTTTAGTTGTGAGCTGCTCTGGGTCCCAGTTCTGGGAAAGGAGCGAGATATAAGTAATCATGATGATGATGATGATGATGATGATGATGATGATGATGATTCTGCAAAAGGAGCAGGATATAAGTGATAATGATGATGATGATGAAGATGATGATTCTGCGAAAGGAGCAAGATATAAATACTAATGATAGTGATGCTGATGAAGATGTTGATGCTGATGAAGATGATGATTCTGCGAAAGGGGCAGGATATAAGTGATAATGATGATGATGGGGAAGATGATGCTGATGAATCTCTGCTTCTGAGTGATGCTCCAAAAGGAGGAGGTTTGGGCATCCCTCCCGGTAGGGAGAGAAGGCTGAAATGGAGGACGTGTCCTGGAAAGAGGAGGACAAAGCCCAAGCCGACCAGATGTCCTCCTCACCACCAAGGAGGACAACAAACCCCCCCCCCCTTGAAATGTAAGCCAATCCAGAAGAATGAAAGCCAGGACCAAACAAAAGCTCATCAAACACCCTCCTGCGATGAAGCCCTGCTTCGGAGGGCTGCTCCAAAGGGGAGGAGGCTTGGGCATCCCTCCAGGGCAGGAGGCTGAAAGGGAGGAGGTGTCCGGGAAAAGGAGGACAGAGCTGGTCCTTTCTGCTTATTCCCCGATCGTTGAGCTCCTGCCTTGTCCTCGCAGGGACGATGATGCTGAAGTCGGGCTTTCTGCATCCCTCCCTCCTTCCTTCCATCATTTCTTCGCCCAAACCACTGGGGGGGGGGTCTCTGGATGCATGATTCAAACAACCGATCAGTTATCTATTTCTCCCCTTAAATGGCCTCCTTGTTCACTTTATCCCCCCCCCCCCAAAAAACAAAAAATTAGGGGATGGTCCCAATATCCTCTTTTGACTGGAAACGATGGAGAAAGGTAATCGATGGGTTAAGAAGAGAGAGAAAGGGAAGGAGAAGGGGCAAAGCATCTATGGGGGGGGGGTGCGTTTCTCCTTATCTTTTTTTTAATGTCCTAAGAAGATCCAAGAGGGTCTTCTTGAAGGGGGGCGGCTAGGCAATGCCTCTTAGCCTCCAATGTGTATATATACACCATTGTGTATAGATAGATACACAGTGGTGCCCCGATCTAGATGGGAAGGGGTTCCAAGGAGATCGGGGGGGGGAGAGGAAGGACTTTCTCCTCCTCTTCCCCCCCCCCTTTTGCCCAATTCCTTTGGAGGGGGCCATGAGCATTCAAGGGCATTTAAAGGACCATTGTGTGTGCCTCGCCTTCCGCCGGTCCCGCCTCCGTTTTTCTTTCTTTCTGCCCCCTTTCTCCTTTTCCTCTCATTTCTTCTTCTTCTTTTCCCCCCCTTTTGTAAGTCCTCCCTTTGGCTTTCTTGGCCTCCTTCTCCCCTCCGACGCTGCCTTCGCCTCTTGGCCTCCTTCTCCGCTTGACAGGGATCCCTCCACGCCTCCCCTCTGGGACCCCCGTTTTCTTCCCTTTCCCTCCTTGCTCCCCATTTTCCTTGCTTTGGTCTCCCTTCTGCCTTCCCTCCTTCCTCCCCTCCCCTCTGCCTTCCTTGCTCCCCTCTCCGTTGTCTTTCCTTTCCTTTCGTTTCCTTTCCCCAATTTCCTATCCCCCCGTTTTCCTCCGTTTTCGTTTCCTTTTCCTCCGTTTCCCCCTCGTTCCCTCGTTTTAGTTCCTTTCATCCCCCTTTCCCCCATTTTCTTTCCTTTCGTATCCTCGTTTTCCTTCCTTCCTTTTCTTATTATTTCTCCTCGTTTCCCTTCTATTCCTTCCCCCGTTTTTCCTTCCTTTCCCCCGTTTCCCCTTATTTGCTTTCCTTTCGCGCCCTCGTTTTCCTTTCTTCTTTTTCTTCTCATTTCCCCTCGTTTCCCCTTTTCCTTCCTTCGTTTTCCTTCCATTCAGTCCCCCGTTTTCCCCAATTTTCTTTCCTTTCCTTCCCTCGTTTTCCTTCCTTTGCCACTTATATCCCCTCGTTTTTTTTCTTTCCTTCCCTCGTTTTTCTTCCACTCATTTCCCCGTTTTCTCCATTTCTCCCTTTCCTTCCCTCGTTTTCCTCCCTTCCTTTCCCTCATATATCCCCTCGTTTTCTTTCTTTTCTTCCCTCATCTTTCCTCGTTTGTCTCCATCTCCCTTCCTTTCCTTCCCCCCGTGTTCCTCCATTTTCTTTGCTTTCCTTCCCCCGTTTTCCCTCCCTCCTTCCCCGTGTTCCTCCCTCTCCTCCTCCTCCTCTC
Source organism: Sceloporus undulatus (assembly GCF_019175285.1). Taxonomy (NCBI): domain Eukaryota; kingdom Metazoa; phylum Chordata; class Lepidosauria; order Squamata; family Phrynosomatidae; genus Sceloporus; species Sceloporus undulatus. The sequence goes on from NC_056523.1 coordinate 197,637,513, forward strand.
TCTCTCTCTCTCTCTCTCAACCCACAGCCTCCTCCTCCTCCTTTCCTTGGGCCACCACCTTCGTCGGGGGGCTGCCAGGACCCATCGCCCGGGCAGGGAAGAGGCAGAGAGAGCGCATCTCTCGCACCCAGGACCCGCCCCGCCCGGAGAGGAGGAGGAGGAGGGAGGGAGGGGGCCAAGAGACCCGAGAGCCTAGAGCCGATCGCGTCCCCCAAGGAGCCGCCCGGCTGGACCCCGGCGCGCCCTAAGCATGGTCACGGTAGGTCTTTCGCGCATTCATCGCGCTTTGCTTTTGGGTGTGGATCCTGGGGTTTAGGGGGTGAAGGGCGGACAGGGGGGGGTGGCGTCCTCCTTTCCCCGGACGGGCCCTCCATCCCCACATCCCAAAAGGTTGCCTCCCTTCGGAGCATCACTCAAGAAGCATCCTTTTTCCATTTCTGAAGATGTCTTTTTTGGGGTTTTCTTGGGTCCTTTCTCTGGAAGGAGGAGGAGGAGGAGGAGATCTGGCCCCCTCCGGATGAAGGGCATCTTCTCCATCCCTAGGAGTCTCTTTGCTGCTGTGGTCCTCCATTTTCCCTGGGCGGTCTTCCTCCCTTTGGCGGTGCCTTTGTCCTCCTTGATGGAAAGCAGAAGGAGGAGGAGGAGGAAGAGATGATCTGCCACCCCCCCCCCGAGGCCAGCTTGACCTGCCTTGATGTCAACCTAGACATGTCTCCAGGGCTCACCTCGGGTCCTCCTTTTCCCGGACGCTTCCTCTCTTGTGTCCAGGAGGAGTCCCCCAAATTCCTTCCATCTTGAGCATCCCTAAGAAGTAAGGGTCGATCCTCTGAGTGTTTGGAGCTTTGATCGCGTCCTCCATTTGTCTCCTGGGGTGTCCTCCATCTTTGGGGGCCCCGGTCCTCCTTGACCCTGTCTCGCCCTTGGAAAGGAAAACCACCCCCATCCCCCAATTCCTCCTAGAAGAAAGACTGGGGCTGGGAAGAAGAAGAAGAGGAAGGGTTCGCACACACACACACACACACACACGGGCGCCCCACGGAATTTGTCAGATGGGGTACGTTGGGTGTGTGTGTGTGTGTGGATGGGCGGGTTCGGTGGGTATCCAAAGCAACATCCATTATGAGATGAGAGCAGCCATTAGAGGGTGTGTGTGTGTGTGTGTATGTGTGTGTGTGTAGATCTCTGTGTATGTGTGTCTGTAGATATGTGTGTGTAGATATCTGTGTGTGTGTGTGTTGATATCTGTGTAGATCGCTCTCTCTCTCTGTATATGTGTGTGCGTGTGTGCAGATATCTCTGTGTGTGTGTATATATGTGTGTGTGTGTGTAGATCTCTCTATCTTTCTGTGTGTATAGATATATCTGCGTGTACACACACGTGTATGTGTGCATATACGTAATTACATGTGTTTGCGTGTGTGTGCAATATATATATGTGTGTGTGTGTTTAGGTATCTCCCTATATGTATATATACATATACATGTATGTGTGTGAGTGTATAGACATGTGTATTTGTGTTTGCGTGTGTATGTGTATATATGTGTGCGTGTAGAGAGCCGTGTGTGTGTGTGTATAGAAGTGTTTAGGTGTGCGTGCATATGTGTGCGTGGAGGCATATGTGTGTGTATGCGTTTGTATATTTATACAATTCAATACAAAGCCTTTATTAAAGACAACAGACCTTCAGGCGATACAACGTATGTGTATTTGCATGCTATTGCTGCCCCAAGAAAAACCCATATACATACACACACACAAACACATTTATGTATTTATATATGTGTATGTGTGTATATAAATATAGAAATGTGTGTGTATGTGCATATATATATATATGAGTGTATTTATGTATATTTATATATGTGTGTATGTGTATGTGTATAACTATATAAATGTGTGTGTATATTTATGTATTTATGTGTATGTGTATAAATATATAAATGTGTGTGTGTGTAGATAGATAGATAGATAGATAGATAGATAGATAGATAGATAGATAGATAGATAGATAGATAGATAGATAGATAGATAGATAGACTGTGGATATGTGAGGGTTTTTCTTGGGAGAGCAATAGCGATGGTGGAATGGAGAGTGATGCAGAGAGAGAGAGACAGATGGGTGTCTCTAGTCATGTGTGTGGCTCCTTTCTCCATCATGCCAGGGAGGGAAGGAGGACATGTTGAGGTGCCCCCCTTCCTTCCTTCTCCCCTTGGCATCCCTGGGGCAGCAAAGGCCCCTTTGTGGGCTTGGGGCTCCTTAAAGGCAGGGAATCCGGAGTAGGGTGTGCCTCTTTCCTCCATCATGAGCTCTCTCTAGAAAAGAAGAAGAAAGAGAGGAGGGAGGGAGTGTGTCTCTGTGTGTGTGTGTGTGTGTGTGTGTGAGAGAGAGAGAGAGACTTGTTGGGTTGCGAGACCCCTCTATTTCTTTCACACACTCACACACACACACACACACTCCCCTGGCACCTTCATTTTTATGCCAAGGAGAAAAAAGACAAGCTCCCCCATCCCAGTCTTGCCTGCTGAGCCGTGAGTTGTGTGTGTTTGTTGTGTGTAGAGGCATAGGCAGGGGCCGATCCCCTTGCAAGGAGTCTCCTCCCCCGTCTAGAGCCTGCTGTTGCCCCTCCAAGGAGGACCAGGCACCTCGAAATGGAGGACAGTGAGGAGAAAAAAGGAGGACATCCCCCCCACACACTAAGAACCCCTAAAAGGAAGATCAATCCCTGCTTCTCAGTCCTGCGGCTTCAAAGGGAGGAGATTTTATTATTTTATTTTGGAGGCATTCCTCCTGGACCAGGAGCTGGAAATGGAGGACCCAAGCTGCCAGATGTCCTCCAAACAAGGAGGACAAGGCACCTTCAAAACAAACAAAAAATGACTGCAGGCCATTGGAAGGGAAACATGGAGGACTTTATTGCCAGATCTAAAAAAAGCTTCGGAGGGATGCTCAAGCGGGAGGAGGTGCTATAAATCGTATTATAGCTTCCCTCCTGGACTGGGAGGACGCGTCCGAGAAAAGGAGGACACCCCTAGAGGCAAAGATGGAAGAAAAATTGTCAAGTGGGATCAAAGACAAGCTAAAAATAACAATAAAACCCTCCTAGAAAAAGAAAGGCATGTTGCTTAGTCCAAAGGGAGGGGGGACCTTTCCTCCTAGGAATGGAGGGCGAGGAGGGAGCTTCCAGGAGAAAGGAGGCTACACACACACTGTGCTACACTTGATCTTAGCCACAAGGCCGAGAAGAAGCGATTCCTTCCTTTGCGTTTTTGCAATGTTGCGACGTCTTTGCAAAAATGCGGTCCTTTTTGCAAGCAAAGCAAGGATGGGGATGGTGTGGGGGGGGGGGAGAGAAGAAAGAAGAGCACCCCCACCCCACCTCATGGCATGCAGCCAGTCCTCCCCCTTACCCCCCACCCCACCCTACCCTTGATCTGATGGAGGGGAGGGGTGCTATTGGAAAGCAACGTTTGCAGACTGGGTGCCCTACTGCCTTTGCAAGCGAACAAAAGGAGCTGGCAGCAGGAGGGATTTCAGTGCCTGCCTCCTTCTCCTCTTTTCCCTCCCTCCTTCTGCTTCTCCCCCCCCCCCTCCAAAGAGAAAACCCTCCTCCTGGTGCTGCAAATGCCAAGCAAATTGCAGGAGGAAGAGGAAGGAGGGAGGAAGGCTTGCTTGCCTGCCTGTCTGCCTTGAGATGGAGGCAGAAGAAGAAAGGCTCACCCCTTGAGATGGTTGGGGGGGGAGGAAAAAGGGGGGCAGATCTCAATGGGGGAAGCCTTGGCATTGCAGGGCTGGGTGGGCAAGGGGGCACCCTAAAAGACCAAGGGACCTGGGGGTCTCCAACATAGCCCCCCCCTCCTTAGGTGCCTGGAGTCAAGGTGGCATTTGTTGGGAGAGGATGGCTTGCCTTTGTGTTTGAAAGGTGTGAGTGGGTTTGCTTTTTTCCAGAAAAAATGCCTCCTTTGCATATATAGAAAGGACACAAAGACCTTCTTGTAGCAATGACTGGGACCAGGGGTGGGGGAAAACACACAGGTCCTCCTATTCCAGGACACGTCCTCCAATTCCATCTCTTCTCCAGGAGGAATTCCTGCATGCCCTCCATTGTGAGCAGGGACTGATACTGGTTTGGGTCTTTTTTGACCCACCCTTCCACCATGCCCTCCTCCCTTCATCCTTTCTTGTGAGCTTTTCCTGGGTCTTGTCCTCCCATTTTTCTTCCATGGTCCTACCATGCTACATATTAGGAGGACATGGGGTCACCATGGAGCTGGGGGGACCGGCTGCCCCTTCCGCAGTGTCCTCCCAAAGGAGGAGATGGGGATGAGGAGAAGAAGAAGAAAAGGCTGCATGCTTTGGTTCTGGTGTGCAGGAGGGCTGTGGTCTTCCTCAGCAGCTGCCATGATGCAGGGAAAGGCAAGAAAGGAGGATTGGAAGAGAAAGGCACAGGGTCAGCAATGCAGCAGAAATGGAGAGAGAGAGAGAGATTGGAGGAGGAGGAGGAGGAGGAGGAGGGAAGCCAGCTGGGTCCTTAAAGTTGCAATGCATGCAAGAAGCTGGCCTTGTCCCCATCACTGACAGGTCAAAGAAAGGCTTGGCTTTTGGTGGGGATGATGGGTGCTGAGGGCAGCCCTCCTGTTTTATTAACCAGGATCCCTGTGGAGGCCAGAGCATAGGGTGAAACCCCTTGGTTGATCTGTGCCTTGCCTTCCCCTTCCTTCTGCCTGATTTTGTAGAAGAAGCCAAAGAAAGCTTGGACAAGCTTGATCCCTCTGAAAAAGTACCCTCATCACTCAACCACCAGAATGATTTCTTCCCTCCTACCTCCTTTGTTTTTGTTATGTGCCTTCAAATCATTTCCACCTTATGGCGACCCTAAAGCGGCCCTATTATAGGGTTTTCTTGGCAAGATTCGTTCAGAGGAGGTTTGCCCTTGCCTTCCCCAGAGGATGAGAGAGTGTGATTTGTCCAAGGTCACCCACTGGGTTTCGTGACCAAGCAGGGAATTGAACCCTGGTCTCCAAAGTCGTCATTGTCAGACACTCAAACCTTGCATAATGTTTCTTTTGAGATTTAGATACTGGATGGTGGGGATGAAACTACAGGTATGGTGAGACAGAGGCCTTGGCCTTCTCTCGCCTCCCAAAATGTAGCTCACAGGGCTACTTGCATGGCATCTAAAAATAAGCAGCATTGTTAAAGCCTTGGGATTTCTAATGGAGGAGGCTGTCGTGTCGGGTTATTAATAACATTTGGCCTACAAGAGTGACAAAAGCATGATAAACGCATTCGGCTTCAAGATGCTGGAAGGCTCTCTGTGCTTTCTGCAGCAGCATCAGCAGCCGACTTAACATGGCTACCTCTCTGAAATTCGGCCTATGAATCCTTAGCTGGTTGATCCTCCCAATGAACTGCTCTGTATGTGTGTTTGTGTTAGAAGAAGGGTGATGTGTGTATGAAGGGATGAGGTTGTTGCTGCATTTGTTTTATAGGCTGATAAATTAAATTGAGACTGGATGCTGATGTACCCATACAGGGTTTGGAAACCCTGAGGCGAAAGACAACTTGCTGCTCGCTACAAGACACCGGCAACATGGCAACTTGACACATGGCTGTGAATGTGGGACTTTGCATAGCTGGGTGTTTTTGTGGTTTTTTTCTTCAGTTGAATATTCTCTCTGAGTTTCCTAACATGGTTGAGGTGAAAAAATAAGGTTCTTGGGGAGCTGGAGTCCCAGAGGTGTCCCTTCTGTGAACCGCCTTGGGTCCCACTTTAGGAGAGGGATGGCATATAAATTAAATACTGTACATAAATATAGAGCTAAAAACTCCATGACTAGAATCATAGAGTTGGAAGAGAACTCAAGAGCCATCCAGTCCAACCCAATTCTGCCATGCAGGAAATCACAGTCAAAGCACCTCTGTTAGACGCCCATCTAGCCTCTGTTTAAAGATCTCCAAAGAAGGAGACTCCAGCACCCTTCGAAAGAGCATCTTCCACTGTCAAACAGCTCTTACTATCAGAAAGTTCTTCCTAATGTTGAAGTGGAATTCTTTTCCTGGAGTTTGAATCCATTGCTCTGGGTCCTATTCTCTGGCACAGCAGAGAACAAGCTTGCTCCATCCTCAAGCCTGCTCCATCCTTGACACCCCTTCAACTACTTAAACAGGGCTATCATATCACCTCTTAACCTTCTCTTCTCCAGACTAAACATACCCAGGTCCCTAAGTCTCTCCTCATAGGGCTTTATGGTTTCCAGACACTTCACTATTTTGCTCGCCCTCCTCTGGACACACTCCAGTTTGTCCACATCCTTTTTGAACTGTGGTGCCCAGAACTGGACACGGTATTATTCCAGGTGAGGCCTGACCAAAACACACTAGAGTGGCACTATTACTTCCCTTGATCTACACACTATACTTCTAAACACTTCTAATACTTGATAAGCATGCAGACATGTTAAATCAATGTTGAAATCAACGTCCACAACATACAATTTTTTCCAGAAGGTTCTCCATTTCCCATTCCATCCCATACCAGATTTCTACTATTCTTTTCTCCTTATTCCAGCTTTTTCTTTGGCTTTTAGTTTCAGCTGCTTGCTGAATCCCATACCTTACTTGGAGTCCAGCTGGGTTTGGTAAATGCAGCAACTGCTTCAGATTGGTTATGGAGCCCAGATTTTGAGCAAGGCAATCCTGGGTCAGTGTGGGTGGGAGACAAAGGAGCGCAAAAGAGGAGGACTGATGTTTGGAGAAGATAGAATCATAGAGTTGGAACATACCCCCAAAAGCCATCCAATCCAACCCCATTCTTCCACGCAGGAACTCTCAATCAAAGTATCCTCGACAGATGGCCATCCAGCCTCTGTTTAAAGACTTGTTTCAGGCCAAGCCATTGGTTTGTATGCCTGTCATTTCATGGGGAGAACTTGGTAGATTCTACACCTGCTAATTCTCCCCTTTCTCTTATTAGAAATTGCTGGGTCCCTTGTTCAAAACACTTTCTTTGGAGGTTTTGAGAGGGATCATGTGATGCTGGTAACCAGGGGTGTGTGTGTGTGTGTGGTATCTGTGGGATGGAGGAAGGCATACCTTTTTAGGGACTACAGTGCCCAGAATCCCCCAGGTAGTATGGGAATAATAATAATAATAATAATAATAATAATAATAATAATAATAATAATAATAATAATTTATAGCCTGCCCAATCGCAAGGAATCCAGGTGGGTTACATCAATAGAAATACATAGAGAATACAATAAAAGAAAAGAAAAGAAGAAGGCATGCTTGGTGAGGGGGTGTGGGTATTGCAGTCCAAAGAGGTAACTTTTCTGTGGCCACATTTACACTGCAGAATTAATTCAGTTTGACTGTATTAAGTGCCATGGCTTTCAAGTGCCATGATTCAATATTATGGCATTCTGGGATTTGTAGTTTTGTAACTTTCTCTGTCAGAGAGCTCTGCTGCCACATCTGCAAATCCCAGGATTCTATAAGATGGAACCATGACAGTTAAACTGTATTAATTTTGTAGTGTGCCAGCATCCTGTGCTTCAGTTGCAATGGGATGGGAAGGATGTCATAGGATTGAAGCAAAAAAGTGATTGAAGGGACAAGCTAGGGTTCCTGCTAGAGAATTAGTCTAGTGGCAAGACAGGGGACCTTTTCTTGGGGTCCCTTCTGTCCAAGAGGCCACTAGGCCAAGACTCTCCTGAGCCCGGTTTCTCAATATGCTCAATATGGCTGTTTGGGGTGTCACATGAGATGTTGCTTCACCAGTTGGTGTGGCCAAGGCCTGGCCCACCTCTAAAAACATGCTGTTTATCACTCCTTGCATTCCTCTTTCCTCTTCTTCTTTTTAAAATACCCTCCTAAGATAAAAGCTGCAAAAGTGGTGGCATCACTTAGCATTCTCAATTGGCTTTGTGACGGGTGGTCAACAAGTTACTATGTCAGTTGTAAAGTCCTGGGGGGAAAGTGGGAAAACTAGAAAAAGTTATCCCACACACTTTCCCTCCTAGAAAAAATAGAAAAAATATTGGACTGTGGGGTATTTTCTTTGACAATTATATAAAAATTATTTAGCTGAGGCATTCATAGAATACTTCTGCAAAACTGTTTCTTAAAAACTGTTATGGGGTGCTTTTATGTAAAACAATATTTAGTAACAGATCATTGCGATTCCTGGTCTTGGTTTCCTTTTCTTTGTTCTTTTTAGAGGAATGAGGGTTTCCTTTTTGGTTTGCTTGACATGGAGGACTAGGGGGTCATTCCCACTACAATTTACAGCGCATCGCAAATCGGGTTATACGACCATCATTCCTACTGGGAATCGAATTTGATCCTTATTCAATCGAATTCTATTGCGATAAAGTGGGGGGAAAGGGGGGGAAACAGGTTTTCCTGACACTACTTTTCCAGCGGTTCTTTTGCAAAGAATCGATTCCAATGCAGGTTAAAGAGACCAAATAATCCCTTTTGTTTTGCTAATGCCAATAATTTCTTCCATTTTTGTTTTTGTTTTTACCTGTTCCTCATAAGTTAGTTCCTCCTTACAGTTCAGGTCTTTTTTTGCATTTCTGGGCCTTTTTGCTGGATTTGTAACAAAATTTAATTTTTTAAAAAAGGAAATTCAATGTGTAATTATTGTCTGAAGAAACAGCACTTTTAATTTTCCAAACATGATAACTTATGACAAGCCAAATTACACATACAGTAATAGATTTTATATTCCTAAAAGCATCATGATATTGTGGTTTGAATGTTGACCTTGGGCGAGTCACACGCTCTTAGCCCCAGAAAATCCCATGATAGGATCATCTACCACAACTAGGGCTGCATCCACATAAATTCCCAGAATTCCATAGCATTAAGCCATGGCAGTCAAAAGTGGTGTCAAACTTGATTATTTCTGCAGTGCAGATGCAGCCTAAGAGATCTGTTGGCAAAATCTTGCATGGTATTTTGGATCTAGCATTTTCATCTAACTCAACACTTAAATTTTGAAGGGTGTTCCATATGAAAACATGTGGAAGGCAGCTGTGGCCTCAGTGGATGAGGCTTGTATTCCCAGCTGTGGGTTCTAGTCATATTCCTTTATTTCTTCTAATGCTTCTCTCCATAATGTGTGGTTGAAACCAAACAAAATCCATGTACTTAAGTCCACAAGAGATGGAACCAGCTGGTTGGAGATCTGCACAGTTGCGTGGGGAAGATACGCTAAAACGCATCCCATTGAGTGCAGAATTTCACACTGAGTTTGGTTAATTGGCACACAATATGGTCAGCTCTGATGTATAGGTTTGAAGCAGATGCTTCAGCCTGTTGCTCTCCATATGTGTTGAACTAAATGGTAATGGAAAAGATGGGAGACTGGGAAGGGCTGGGTGAAAGGGATCACTTTGAACTATCAAGGGTTCTTAAGTGATTATTTAGCAATAACAACAGCCCACTCTTCTCCTCCCTTAAGAAATGCTATGGCCTGCCCTTGAGGTCTGGGAACCATTTCATATTTAATCAAATGAGAAGGGTGGCTTTTGGCTATAAAACCTTTCCATCAACAGGTCTCTTTTGTCTCAACAGGAAACCCTCACAGATCTTTTCTTGAAGAAGTTTGATTTTGTTCATTTAAGATTTTATTGTAATACTAGGGCTGCAGTGCTGTGGGACACATTTATTGCCACTGACTTTATGGGATTTTACTGGAACTTACTTCTAAGCAAGCTATGTATGGACTTCTCTTGTGGGGCTGCAGCCGCATTGTAGAAATAATCCAGTTTGACACCTCTATGATTGCCATGGCTCAATGCTATGGAACTCTGGGATTTGTATTTGTTGTGGCACCAGAGCTATCTGACAGAGAAGGCTAAAAGTCTCACAAAACTAGAGTTCCCACTCCTAAGCATTGAGCCACTGCAGTTAAAGCAATGTCAAACTGGATAATTTCTGCAGTGTGGATGCAGTCTGAGTTGCATAATCCCTTAACAGGATGCCCAATCTTATTTTAAGCCTGCAAGTGTTCAGCAAAACTGTCTGCTTACCTTTGTTGGATATTAAGGCCTGCAGAGTCGAATTAAAACTAGAAGGGGAATTGTATTAGCAACCAGTGCAGTCACTTCAGGCAGCTATGTTTTGGAAGAAGGGAGCCAGTAAAGCATCACAGTGTCTGAGGTGCACTATATATCTGTTTTAATATGGATGGTAACTATAAAGGTTTCCTTTGTGACATTGCAGTAGGTCGAGAAACCCAGTCCTTGGACTGCATAGTATAGCAGCACAGGTCAGCTCTTTCCACAACTATGTCTTGTTCTAGAACTGTGCATGATGGGATTTTTCTCTTCCATGAATAGGTTCCCTATTTTCCATCATTGTTTTTCCTGTGAAGGTGCTTTTGGAAATGGATTTAGTTCCCTTTCGGAGAGGGTTTTCATTTGGAGTTAGCTTTTTCAGATGTCATGTTATTCCCGTGCCCATTTTATAGCTAGTACTGTAACAACTGGAACATTTTATTTGAATTTCTCTGCTTTAGTTTCTTCAGGCAGGCCAATCCAGGTCATTTTTAAATTGTAAATTTTAAATGATTAAGTTTAAAACATGGATTGTTCTAACATATAAAATAGGTCTTCCATATCAGCTAGCCATCCGCAGATTTGATCATCTGAAAACAGTCCCACCCCATTATTGTCAATGGCGGCATGTACACGCAGTTGCATCATGTGCATGTCAGCGTCCATTGATGATAATGGGACATGAGGTCCCACAATTTTTGGTATCTGCGGGGGCAGGTCCAGAAGCAAACCCTCGCCAATATGGAGGGCAAGCTGTATATTTCTTGTCTGTTCTTTTAAACTGATGTTGTGTTTTTAACTTATGTTGTGTATTTGTTGGTCTGTTGTTCGCTGCCTTAATCCATGGGGAGAGGTGGGCAAGAAATAAACACTATTATTATAATTCTATTATTGTATGGTTTTGAGGACTTCTCACATCTGCTCAGAGGTGTGTAGAGAAAAAGTGAGGCCTTGTTCTTGTTCTGCCTTCAGCCATTATTTGATTGTCCTTAGCTGTTTATGTCGGTAGCCTTCCTCCAATGTGGCATCCAGCAGATGTGTCGTATTGCAACTCCTATCATCCCCTGCCAACATGAGGCCATGTTGAAGAAGGCTGTTTTAGGGGATAAGGAAGGGGCTAGACTTCAAATGGCTGTTATTTTAATCACTTTTTGTGGTAGTGAATTAGTTTCATCATGCTAATTGTTCATTGCTTTCTTCAGGTTGTTTCTGGTTGATGTTTTGGAGTCCACCTTCTCTTGCCTGGTTTTTGAGAATACAGTTATCAATGTGATCATTTTTGGCAGGGCAGCTTCTGATGGTTGGCTGTGAAAGCTGATCCTAGAACTGGAAACTGGGCCACGTAGTCAAGCCTGGATTTGCCAACCTGCAGCTAAGGCAAATGGAATAGTTTCTCCTTGAAAGCTTCCAAAGAAATCGTCTTCCACGGTTTCTGTAGAGATATGGGAACTCCTGCTTACCCCCAGCCTATTGTCCATTATATGTGTCAGTGTGTATCTTAAATCTGTTACTTATAGATAGTCAGTTGAACTGATGGTTTCCAGAGAGCTTCTGAACTTAGACTGAAGGGCTGGCTGTGTTCCTAGGGCCACTGGTTGCTCTCCCTCCCCCCAAAGTTTACAGTCATGTCTGCCTCTATTTTATTCCAGAACATTTCAAATCTTACAACAGACATATCTATATTCTCTTGATGAAGCAAATCATGCCAATGAAGTCACTTCCTCTGTGTTATTTTGAACACCTGATACTATGCCAAGTGTTTTGATTTTCAGAATTTCTTAACATCTTGAAATATATAAAGGTAACAGAAGGAGTGACGGGAGTGGAAAGGATCAAGTTTAAACAATGAATTGATGACTGCGGTCTATGTGATGACCTGTTTGACTCTTCTCTAGTTTCCAGTGTTTCCTTTCTGGTAACTACCATTCCTAGTATCCTCCAGTTATGCTTGCTGCAGGTTCATGTAGGCAATGACTTTTCCTGCCTCTTGGCTTCTGCATGGTACCTGGAAGCCTGGCAAGCTTAACAAAGAAGAAAGTATGAATCCCTCCTTTTGCAACAACCAAGCAGTTGCATATGTTGGCATGATGGGAGGTTATGCCTTTATTGGCCACCAACAGGCTACACCTTTGCAGAACCTCTCCCCAGAAAAATTGCACTTAAACAGAATGGTCAAAGCAAAATGAGGGAAATGCAAGAGAAAAATGGGTTCCTGGCTCATAGATCTCTTGGAAGTCCATCTGTAAATCCCCAAGAGCCATGGACCACAGCTGCGGAATTCCTGGTTTAGGGTGTCTTGTCCATATTATTGTTGGATCCCTTGCCATGGGAGTGGTGAATATATACTCTGTTGTTGTTGTTGTTGTTGTCGCTGTTGCTTTATTCATTTATATCCCACCTTTCTCCCAATCATGCGACTCAAGGCAGCTAACAACCTATTTCAAAACAATACAGATTAAAAACTACATGAAAGTTTGGGGAAAGTGTTAATATAAAGGTTATTTAAAAAGCATAGATTATGAAGTTAAAATGGTAAACCTAGTAAATGTTAAAAATTTATTAGAATTTTAGGCCATACAACAGCACAGCTGGGTTGTATGGTTCCTCTTCCTGCAGCTGGTTCCTTCCAGCTTGTACAGGAGCCATTCAGGTGCTGGGTCCTGTGAGTGGCTGACATTCAGCACATGGAGAGCGCCTGGACAAGCCAGAGAAGAAGTAGCCATGAAATGCAGAGCGTCTTCACCACTGGCATCCCTTGGCTGCCCCGGAATCTGTAGCTTTCTTGGCCTCCAGCCTGAGATTTGAGATTCTGGTGCATCTTTTTCAAACAGAGCCAAGCAGCCATTGCATCGAAAGCACCAAGGCCTGGCCTCACAGCACCCTGAGTACTCAGTATCCTGCTGGGTATGAAATATTCAGCGCTTGCTGCCATGTTTGCGTGAGAAGGAACTGGTGCACCATCTCCCCACCCACCCTCACCGTGCCGCTTGCCTATACATTATTCAGTTGCTTTCCTCAGCTGTCACCAGAAGGTCCCCAAGCCCCACTGCCATATAGACTGGGGAGGGGGGCTTGCCTTGTCCCATTGCCCTCAAATCTCTCCTTGCTTTGTCCCCCGCCTGTCCATTTCCGAACAGCAGCTGTCTTGCCACTGTGGCTTCCTTTGCATTTTCCTTGGCAACCAATGTCTCAAGGAGAAGAGGAGGACAAATGGCTTCTCTTCTGTCTGGCCTGCCCTGAGGGCTGGGGCTCTCTCTTTTGGGCTCTGTCTTGAAGTTTTTGGGAAGCAAGGGTGTCTCAGGATCCCCAGGAGTGGAGGCCTGAGAAGATGGGGGCCGATGGAGCTAGATCTGTTCTATTTCCAGCTTGAGGAGGAAAGGAAAAGAGGGCTGCTGGTTATATAACTGCTGCAAGCCTCCACTGGACAAATCGAAATGACTCAGCAGCTCATCTTCCCTTCTCTTCAAAGGAACAAGCCAGGCACCAGGGCCAATTCCACCATGCAGCACGATTCTTGTGGGTTTGCAAGGGATGGAGGGGGTGCTTAAGTGTGGCTGTCACTCATGTCTGATTTTGTGTGTCTCCATGCACATTCCAGCTGAAGGTGGTGTTTTGATTTTAACGTTCTGTGCAGCCCTTTGTTTTGTGCTGCTTTTTCTCCAGAGAGTCCAGGGTTTGGTTTCACTGCATTTCTTTATCTGTGTGAAGCACACTTCCCAACAACCTGGCAAGGTAGGCAGGCAGGCTCACCCTAGGCTGCCTCAGGATCACACTGAAAACATCCAGGGGTAGCCGTGTTGGCCATATAGTAAATCCAATTACTTCAAAAATCCACCAAACGAGGATATGTTTATTGGCCAACCAAAATGCACAATGTAAATGTTGCAAGCTTTCAAAGCTCCACTGGCTTCTTCATCAGGCAAGGTGTTAATAACCAAACAGGAGGGAAAATAAATGAAGATATTAGTTATAGGCCTCCATTTTAGTTCAGATGGTATAGAGGGATATCTCTTGCAGGCTGGCAGCTCCTCCTTCTGGCTTGCCCTGTGCACTTTAAGAGATTAAATGGGAATGAACTCCACTCTTGGGCTTTGCAGTTTTTCTCACAGATGGATTTTGGTAACTGCACCTCTATTTCTAAAAGCTCACTGTCAGAGATAAGCTATCAGCCAGCTCTTAGAGCAGGGCTACAGGAATGTTGGTCTTTCAGATGTTTTGGACTTCAACTAGGAGGACTCCCAGAGCCCCAGCCAGCATGGTAAAGGATGATGGAAGTTTTAGTCCAAAGCAGGCAGAGTGATGAAGGTTTTGTCCTAGAGAAAGGAGAGCCACGACTCTTCTCCCTAGAATCCGATGGGCAGCATGTTGCAGCTCACACCTGTGCGCCATTCACACACTATAATAAAAGTCACAGGTAGGAAAAAATTGTGATGTTTCTTTGCTAGCTTGACAGTGTGGCAGATGTGCTGGCCTGTCATTTCACATTGATCCAAGCATGCATAGAAGTACGTTTCTGCCTCCCCCAGCATGCCAGGTGCAAGGTTCTCAACTGTGGGAAAGATCCCTGATCTGTCAGGCTTCAGGCAGTAATTAAAAAGCAAAGGGTGATATAATACAGGTAGAGGCTGATCTGAGAGGGACTCATATCTGCTCAGTATGTGACAGCAGTGAGAGGAATGACTCTTTACACTGCCATTTCTATACCTGCATGCAGGTACCCATAAGCAGCTTGTAAAAATCATAGGCAGCTTTAAGCCTCTGTGGAATTTGGTTCACACAGATTAAATTCCACCATGCCCTGCCTTGCAGTATTAGTTACCCAGCCCTACAACTTGTGGCGCTAAACCTGTTAGAACTGAACAGATTTGATCTAATGATCCCTGTCCTGTTGTGGGCAGGCAAGATCTACTTTTTTATGCATACACAGAGACTCACACATGCAAATGTGTCCCTTAATAATCTTATATTCCATTAAACCTTTCTACTGATACAAGGCATATACATATGTAAGCACTGCCAGCTTACAGATAAAATCACTGGAAAGGGGCTTAACCAGTTAGTCTAACCAGTTAAGTGATTAAATGTTGGAAGCATATCAAAAGCAGGTTGAGAAGGTATAATACACCTTGGATTGACCAACTGCCTAGAAAGACACTGATGAAAGTCACTTTGCTGAAATCCCTGTCCAGCTGCTGAAATGCCAGCTTGACTCTTGGTACTGTAATTGGTCTCTAAACTTTCAACAAGGGATCTAATTTATGTGGGCAGCTTCGGTGACATTGTAATTTTGGAATGCAAATCTTTGCTCATGTACGAAGGCAGGGCCTGGCCTGATGCTGGCTTACGTTCTTTGTTTGTGAAATGTTTCCCCCTGCCCGCTATGAATGCATGCCATTCTGTTTCTCAAGTTAAGAATTTCAGAGCCATTTTCATACTACAGGCGAGTGTATTGGAAGGTGAGATTCCCCTTTCCCCATGGCTGATAACAGAGGTGGAGATGTGTATGTGTGAGAGACGTATATTTCTGGAAATGAACCCATACGTCTGCTTTCAAATTTGTGTGCTGCTTTGGGTGGGGCAGGGTTGCTTTGCACCCATTTTTACACCACAATGCCTTTAGCATTGCTGTATATTCGAAAGTATGGAATTGTAAAATGAGAAATACTGTAAAAGCATCAGCCCACCCCAGCTTCTATTTTTGTACCTCTGCATCACTGCTGAGCATCTAAGGAGTAGTACTTGTAAAGATGGAAAGGCAACCAATGCTATACTTAATGTTTTAATCCCTGCAGAGATGGACTGGGTGAAATATGAGTAAATGTTTGTTGTGTATTTAAAGGTTCTGGACTACTGAGAATCCCACATTCCAGGAATCACAACCGAGTGGTTGTGCTCTCTCCCCTTCTACAATACAAGGAAAACACCCACCCAAATTGGCATCCCCGTTGACATGTTGCTCAACATTTCTGGCTCACTCCCATGGAAGGTGGGAAAAAGAGGCTGGGAAGAGATTCTTCATTCTAAGGCTTTATTTCTTATTTATGGGGGGTTGTGTGTTTTTTGGGCTCTGTGGCCATGTTCTAGAAGAGTTTATTCCTGACGTTTCGCAAACATCTGTGGCTGGCATCTTCAGAGAAGATGCCAGCGTCTCTGAAGATGCCAGACACAGATGATGGTGAAATGTCAGGAATAAATTCTTCTAGAACATGGCCACAGAGCCCAAAAAACACACAAAAAACTATGGATGCCGGTCATGAAAGCCTTCGACTTCACATATTTATTATTTGCTTGACCCTTCTAGATCTTACCTTTCTTCCAAAAGGGATTCTCTCATCGTGATGATGTCAACCTGGGATGATATCACCTTTGCATGACTGTGCCATGGATTTATAGGTCCAACAGTTCTCAGCCCTGTATTTTATTTCTGGCCATGACATAAAATTTGGGAAATAGCTTGGGAAGTGACCAGGGCACCGTTTCCCAACCTAGTACTCTCTGGAGGTTTTTGGGCTACAGTTCTTAAAACCTGCCAGAGGATGCTAGGAATAGATATAAAGCCACCAGTTTGGGGAAAGACTGAACTGTGGGATCTAATACAATGTGGAGGCTGGAGGAAACCACTCAGTAAGATAACCTAGAATGCAATGGTTGTGTTGTGTTGTATTGTGTTTGGGACTCCTCTGACACCTAAAGTCTGGGATCAGAAGCTAGGACTTCAGAGTTTTAGTAACTGAACATTGAGGAATCATGGAAGCAACTGAGCACTGATGTTTATGGAGGGAAGGATTGGATGTAATGAATATTTAGCTCCCTTCTCTTCATGTTTATACTGGGTTAGTACTCTGAGAAATTGGAATGCTTCTTTTTAGCAATGATGAGAATGGAGAGAGTTTTTGAAAGTGGCTCTTTTCTCATTGTGATAGTGTCTTTTTTAAAAAAAGAAATTTTATTTGCTTTTTTCTTTATTTATTAGAAAACATAAAATCATAACATATATAACAGACTTAAAACAATACAAAACATACAATCTAACAAGACATACTCCTTACATTTAAAACTCTACCTCTAACAATATTGTTTTTTTTTAAAAAAGGATTCTTACAAAATTGATTAGCAATCTTTTTTAAAAACACGTTTTAAAAAGAAATCTTACTTGCTTTAAATGCATTTGCCAATTTAAGAACCTCCTTGGATGTGTCACTTTGAGATTAGTGAAGGAAGAGGCAGCTTCTGAAGCAGTTAGGGCTTATCATTGGGCTGACAAAAGCCACCAGCTATTGTCAGGAGAAAAAGCTATCTTATCATATTTTCTTTTTCATCAAATTTGCAGAAATGTACAAAACCCACACATTCATCTAGTGTGGGATTACATGCCCTATAGAGAACTCAGCCTAATCCTTCATGGTGATGCTTTTCATGCTTTTAATTTAAAGACACATGAGAATATTTGAACGTCACCCCCATGACTGCAAACATTTTCTCAGGAAAATCTAAACCTAGAATTAGCTCTGAGGATCTCAGACTACAAGTTATATAATGCACATGCTTCAAAGTGTCTACTCACAATGGTCCATGCCATTCATTTACAAAAAAAAGCAGGCATGCAGGATGCCAGTACAGTTGGGACCCTGACAGACAACCAGGAGGGAAAGATGATCCCTGTCCTTTTCACATCCTTTCTCCTCTGAAATTGCTCCTGCAGCTAGCTGCTCCTTGTTTCAAGAATGTTCTTTGCAGGCTAGATCAGCAATGAGGGCAAAAAACAGGAATTTGGGTTTGTTCGAGGTCGGGGAGTGGGCAAGGCTCAAAGCTGGGTTGGTTTGTGGGTGAGGTTGATATTGAAAGAATGACAACAGGGTTCTAGGTTCATATGTGAAAGCAAAGGCTCTGTGTAATGGGTATTTGACCCTAGAAAACCTTGGAGCAGCAAACCACTCCCCCGCCAGTAGCCAAAGGATCATCCTAATTCTGAATGGTGGAGCTGAATCCTGAGCCCACTCTCCCAAATCTGAATAATATGCATATGTGCCTTTCCAGGGCACATCTGTTTAAAATATTTGGAAGCAGCAGGTCCTGCTTCTGTGTATGGCATAGGGGTGTGCACCAGATTTTACACATGCATGCTCTTCAGTGCATTTGGGTTGTACTTAGACATCTGTAACCAAGTACAGAGTGTAAAATGAGAACTGGCCCAGTCTCTCATGTCGGTTGAAATTTGCTTTGCATCACTTGTCCAACACGATGTATTCAGGGACTTACCAAAGTGCTTGTGTATTAAACATTAATAGCATAGTCATGTGCATGTCTACCCAGTAGTTAGTCCTGCTGCTTTCAGTGCAGCTTACTCTCTGGACATGTGTATAGGATTGCTGCCTAAGACAGAAGGTAGCCTTGGGGAGATGAGTGGAAGTCCCTCTGCCTCTTGCCTTACCTTGGAATAGTTTTGAAATTCCAGCATTGATTGTTGCCTCTGTGATCATCAATGAGGCCCAATTCAAACTCTTATTGAATTTGCATCATTGTGGAGTACTTCAGGGAACCTTACTTACCATTAAAGAATTTGAGTAACTTGTAAGTTATGACTTTGTGATCCTGCAAATCATGACTTGGTGATGTTGCATTTTGCAGTTACTTATTTGACCAGGGGCTCAGGAGGAGTATCTTGTCTAACAGGAACTTAAATGAGTCAGATCAAAGTCCATGAACCAAAGCATATATGTGAAAAACTTTTTAATTTTCAAGGGCCGTTAGGGCATGAAACAAAGCTATTTTTCGTTGAATGTCTTTGTGTTAGAAGGGTGAAGATGCTGAGTGAAGACACTAAGGCAAGTGTAGTATGCCAATATGTATGTTATTGGAGATTGCTTCCTGGACTTCAAATTAGTTTGAACATTATTTTTTTAAGGAACATAGCTTCCAGAGTCTCCCAGCCAGGACAGCCAGTCAGTTTCTTGCAGACTGGGGACACTGGAGATTATAGTTCAAAAAATCAGGTTTTCCAAGATCTGAGATTAGGATCCACAGCAAAACCAGTGTTTTAAGCTGTTAATCAGGTTTAATAGAACCCACACCTTACTCAGAAGTGTCCAGGAATCTATGGAGTGAACCTGGGTGTGTTGGACGTGAGGTTAGCTGGATCAGGCTGGATCAGAGCAACCCAGCTGTTCACACATTACATATCTATCAGATCAACTAGTTGGCTTCGCCACCTTGGTCCTACTACTGTTGCGGCCTCACTGGCCAAGTTCCTTGAAAGAACCCGGCTGTCGCTGTCACTTCTTCTTAGGTCAGAATGGGATGCCCCACCATGTGGGCAAGATACAAGGTGTTGGTTTTAACCTTTAAAGCCCTACATGGCTTGGGTCTTGACTACTTGCGGGAGTGCCTACTTCCATATAATCCACCCTGCATGCTTCGATCCTCTAGGAAGAACCTGTTACAATCTAAAAAGACTAGACTCTCAGTGGTGACCCAGAGGACCTTTTCATCAGCCACCCCCAGGCTCTGGAACAACCTGCCGGATGAGATCCACCATATTACCACCTTGGAAGCCTTTAAAAAGGCTATTAAGATGGATCTCTTCTGGTAGGCCTTTTCAGATTAGATTAGATCCAATGACTTGCCTCCCCCTATTGATACTGACACTGAAACCGATATTGATATTATCATCCCCATCCCTGCCCTCCTCTAGAGGAAGACTCATTTCTTGTGCTGATCTGCTTGTAATTTTAGCGTACTGACATTGGAAAGTTTTAAATTTTCCTGCTGTTTAATTTCTTTTTATGGGCTGATTAATGTTTTGATGCCTGGGGGGAGGGTTGGGATTCTGGGGTTAATTTTTAACTGTAATTTTTAATTGTATGATGTTTCACTTTTATACTGTTGTAAACGGCTTTGATTCCTCTGGAAAAAGTGGAATATAAATAAATTATATTATTATTATTATTATGTAATCAACAAGGAGGGGGTCTCTCTACCCCACTCCTTGTTGATTGTACAGGCGACAATCAGGATCTTGCAGTAGTGTGTCACCAAGGGGAATGGTCCAGTGGGACGATGCGGTGTTGACCAGCAGCCCATTTGGACACACTTGGCTTGCATGGGGATCAATCCATGGCAGCTGCAGAGCATAATACAATGGTTCCTCCGTGTTCTCTGGGTTTGGGGGTGAAGAACCCTCAAGAATGTGGAAAAACCACAAAGACATTTTTAAAAACCATAGTTCTTTCTTCCTAACAGAACACCTCTCTAGGAATCTCCAGGTCCCCCAGTGCACCTCTGTGGTCAACGTCTGCCAGAGGTTGATCATAGAATCATGATGGAGGACCTACAAATGCTAGCAAAATATTTTCTCTAGGAATTTCTAGGTTCTCCAGCTCCACTATGGTCAACTTTTGGCAGAATTGTACTGGAGGACCTAGAGGTTCCTAGAGAGGACATATTAATCTAAACCACAAATAATCAAATCTGCAAAGGTTAAAGCCACAAATGTGGAGGGCCAACTGTACTCTGGATTAAGAGAGGGGTAGTGGAGAAGTACCATAAGAGATGAATCTCCAAATTTGTTGCCTATTCACAAAGGGGGCTAGGATACAACACCTGGATTCTATGCTGCTGGACCAAATCCTTATTTGACAAGAACCTTCTGAAATGTTCAAATGCCTCTGTATATAATGTGTATTCTTCAACCCTCTCTGAAGAATGAATAAATGAAAAATTTCAGAAAAGGATGGAAATAGTACATGTTATTATCCTTTACAGATTGAAAGTCACTTCTGTTAATTCAAGAACCTAAACTGTGTTTAGCTAATTTGGTCTGGCATAAAATTATCATGCTTGCAATATTAGAAGTGTAGTTTATTATTCCGACAATAATTATAAAGGGAATTTACTTATTTGCTTCTTTTTTAAAAAAACTAAATGACACTAAGGAATGCCTGAACTGTAAACAATTTATTTGGTTTTGCCAATTTAAAACAAGCAGGCAATTACAATAAAAATAATAAAAATGAAAGAGACCATCAGCATTTAGCACAACAAAGAAAATAATTTTATCACTTCACAATCTCCATAGTCTACAGCAGACATAAAGCAGTCATTCCCATAAAAAGAACTTAGCTTTCCCCCCTAACTTCATAGTCTGTAGTCCACAGTGTGGTGTAGTGGATTGAGTGTTGATTTATGACTCCAGAGAGCAGGGTTTGAATCCCCACTCAGCCATGAAACCCAGTGGGTGACCCTGTGCAAGTCACACTCTCTCAACCTCAGAAGATGGCAGTGACCAATTCCCTCTGAAGAAACTTGCCAAGAAGAAGCCCCCGTGATAGGTTTTTGCCTTAGGCTTGTTATAAGTCAGGAACGACTTGAAGGCACACAACAACAAACTCAACAGCCCTCTCTGTTTCTCTGAATTGGCACTTGGTCAGTTTTGCTTTTTTCCTGTATCTGATCCCCCCCCCCCCCCCCGAGTTTGCTTATATAGGGACATTTGAAATTTTCAGAAAGTTCTTGTCAAATAACCTTTACAAAACAAATGAAATTCTTTCCCATACCCTACATACATTCACGGATCTGCTAAGAAGGAGAAATCACTTCATGTATGATCCATCAGAACAGAATAGGAGTAGTAAATAACAGTTTCTTGGCTTAATGCAGTCTTGATTTGAAACGAGTTGCCACCAAGGCCATGCAGAAGAAGGAAGGAAAACCTTCCTGAGCTAAAGGAAGCCTACAACTTCTCTGTGTTGAAGTTATGTTCTTTGGCAGAGGTAAGGTAGACTTACCTGGTCAGGAAGGATCCATTATAATGCCTAGATTCTCAGACCAGACACAGGGAAAAGTTGATACTTTGCTTCAGCTGACGTTTAGTCTCCAACAGCGGTAATTTTTCTTCACCTCTATCTATCTATCTATCTATCTATCTATCTATCTATCTATCTATCTATCTATCTATCTCTAATATATTCATGTATAAGTCTAGAAAATCTGGTCAAAAAATTGACCCAAAAAACCTGGGTCAACTTATCCATGGGTCAATGTAAGTACTGTATTTTATCTCTTATCAAAAAGGAACCATGCCCTGGTGAAAGGTGAGACATTAATCTCTTCTTGGAGCACCTGAAAGAAGCATCAGCCCCTCTCCTCTCTCACCCAGCCAACCTTTAGGGTGAGGACAAACAGTTGTGCCTGCCGGAATTTCTTTGGGATCATTTTCCTTTGCATCATCCTTTACATCCTTTCTCACATGCTCCTAATTTTTAACCTCAACTTATCCATGGGTCATATCAAAAACCATAATTTTGGCCCCAAAACCTGCCCATGAGGTCGACTTATAGTCGAGTATATAGGGTAATCATTTACTGAAATGTCATCTTGCCTCTTCCCTGAATAGGACCCAAGATGTCAGACAATTAATTGTAAATTAAAACAAAATATGTAAATTTAAACGATAATAAAAATCAAATGACAATTACATAAATGGATATAGACCCAATTTTGTACTGCGTTGTAATTCTTTTTTCTATTTTTCCCAAACCTAGAAGTGATTTGAGCTGCACTAGCACTTCATGCTTCGAAGGTACAGGAAGTCAAAATCTTGATAATCAAGTACATTGTACCTTGAAAGGGGTGATGCATCATGGAACTGTTCTGGATTGTGCATACCTCAGGAAACCAGTTCCACTTGAATAGCCAACATGTGTAATCTGTACAATGACACACACACACACGCACGTGTGCGCACACACACACACACACACACAAAGCGGAATTCCATCGATATCAGCAATACAGTCTGCAAAGTGTGTGTGTGTATATATATATATATATAGAGAGAGAGAGAGAGAGAGAGAGAGAGGTCTTTAAACAGAGGCTGGATGGCCATCTGTCATGTATGCTTTGATTGAGATTTCCTGCATGGCAAGGGGTTGGACTGGATGGCCCTTGTGGTGGTCTCTTCCAACTCTATGATTTTATGATTCTGTGATTCTATAATAATAATAATAATAATAATAATAATTTTTATTTTTCTATTTCCCGCCTCTCCCTGCGGATCAAAGCGGAATTCCATCGATATCAGCAATACAGTCTGCAAAGTACATAACAGATTAAAAACATCATCATATAACCACAATACACAATAAAATACAGTACAATACAATACTAGTCAATGCTAGTAAGCCAGCAACATTACAGGAGAGGAAACAATGCATCTGATTCATCTGTTTTTCCATATAGCCTAGATGGGTGGGAATCTTCACTATAGCAGGTCAGGTGGATATGCCCGCTGGAAGAGATACGTCTTTAATGCCTTCTTAAAGGCTTCAAATGATGTGATGAGATGGATCTCTTCTGGCAAGTTGTTCCATAATTTTGGGACCGTGGCTGTGAATGCTTTTTGGGAAGTAGTGACCAGTCTGGTTTTTTTGTATTCCAGCAACTTCTTCCCTGAGGTTCTGAATGTGCGGGGCGGATTGTGTAGGGAGAGGCGTTCCCTTAAGTAACTCGGGCCTGAGCCATCTAGGGCTTTAAAGGTGACGACCAACACTTTGTATTGCGCCCGGAAGCTAATCAGCAGCCAGTGTAAGGATTTTAGTATTGGTGTAATATGGTCCGATCTTGATGTTCCCGTGACCAATCTGGCTGCAGCATTTTGGATTAATTGAAGCTTCCGAACTTGGTACAAAGGTAGCCCCATGTAGAGCGCATTACAGAAGTCTAAACGAGAGGTTACCAGTACATGCACCATTGCTTCAAGGTCTCTCCGAGCCAGGTAGGGGTGCAGCTGGCGTATCAACCAAAGTTGGTACCAAGCACTCCTGGCCACCGCCTCCACATGCGATGTTAACTGTAGATATAGATAGATATCTGTTCAGTGTTTGGCAAACTTATACAGCCTGAGGCTCCAGAGGTGTCTGGGATACATTTCCCCATCATTCTCAGCCAACATGCCCCTGACCATACTGGATGGGAGATGTAGTCTGACAGCTGTGGAGAGCACTGCCACAAGGACAATTGACCCATGAGGACAGCCTTGGTGGTAATGTGGCCATGGGCTCCAACTGGTCCAATGCAATATAGATGAAGTCCATGGACACCCCTTAAAAATAGGAGTGAGAATCATGTCATCCTCCAGCTGTCATTGAACTGCAACTCAGCATTCCTCAGAGCTACATATGCTGGCTGAGGTGTACTTCCACAACAGCTGGAGGTCCATATAGTTCCCATCCCTGACTTAAAAGGCAAAACATGACCTGAGTGTCAACAAACTCTTCACATCAGTCCTGCATAGGTATGGTTCTGTTGCACAGCCACCATGTATTGCATGTATTGTTGGTCTCCACATGTAATTTTAGCTTCCAGCAGCATTATGAGCTCCATATATTCGTGATAGCAGCCCCAGCAGCATATAAAATCATCACTGTTGTCACCAAGTCCCACATATTTGTCCCCTGGGATTTGCACTTCCTAGGGTGTGGTGGAAGAAGAAATGTTTAAACATTCATCTCCTCTGCCGCTCTCCATCTCCCTTCCACAGATACAGAGGTGAGGAATGGAGGATGTTGCTTTTAAAAATAAGGTGCGATTTTTCACATAACCATACGACTCCAGGATTGGAACTGTTAAGTACATAAATTTGGAAGGTTTCCACTTTGAGGCTCACAGTAAAAGATACTGGGAAGCCATTTCTAAGGGGATTGACTAAAAAGACAGCGAGACAGATTCAGGGAGCTTCCATGGGTGGGCATCTGGGTGCTGATGTAAAGCCTTTGATTTAAAGCTAGGAGTCTTTCCATTTGGGAACTGGGGAGGGGGGATAAGGTCTTTTGGAAAGTGTTGTGCCCTCACCCCTACTGCCATGGATGGGCTGCCAGAGTTTTCTCTGCCTCCTTCATCTTCTCCTAGCATAAGAGATGGATCTCTTCTGGCAGGCCTTCCCTGAATAGATACCTGGCTGCCGCCGCCC
This sequence comes from Sceloporus undulatus, assembly GCF_019175285.1. Lineage (NCBI taxonomy): Eukaryota > Metazoa > Chordata > Lepidosauria > Squamata > Phrynosomatidae > Sceloporus > Sceloporus undulatus. The sequence continues at coordinate 197,662,547 of NC_056523.1, forward strand.
CCCAAAGAGCCTAATTTGTTTACCCCTAATTCTGCTATTGCTAATGTTTATTCATTTTGTCTATTATTTTAAGTTATGTTTTAAACTTTAAGTTGTTTAATCGTATTTTGGGGGGGATTGTGGGATATGAGAATGTATGTTTTAATCTTGTAAATGCCACTGGACTGAAATCTACATTTGTGAAAAACTCAGCCCTGCTAACCTGATTTCACAAGCAGATTCTGGAAACAGAAGAAAATATCCAGAGAGAGATGAAATGGCTCATCTTTCTTGCATTCCCTTGCTTTGGATCTTGTATTCATTTATATTTAGTATAGTACCATGACATAATGATGACTCTCCCTTTTGCATTGCTCTTGCCTCATTTTTTCTTTGTTTCACTCTGCTCATATTCAAGTTTCAGTCTTTCTCAGCCTTCTGGCTATGCTTGTTTACAGACCCCATAATCCCTGTAGGTGTTGTATACCTTTTTAAGGTAACCCTAAATCAAACCTATCGTGGGGTTTTCTTGGCAAGTTTCTCCAGAGGGGCTGAGAGAGTGTGACTTGACCAAGGTCACCCAGTGGGTTTCACGGCTCAGTGAGGATTCAAACCCTGGTCTCCAGAGTTACAGTGCTACACTCAAAACCATTATGCCAAGCTAGCTGAGTGCAAACTATTTTTGTACCTTGAACTCAGGTTTACAGCAACTGAAGTAGATTCAGGAACAAAGGAGGTAGTGGGAGGAGAGAAAAACTGGGATGTGTTTAAAAGCAGCTGAAAAAGTGGCAGGACTTTTGTAATCCCACATATCTGGAAGACACCAAGTTGGAGATACACTCATCTCTTTTTGTACTTCCCCTCCACTAGCTGACTATATGACAGCATTGTGCATTTCATACTGTGAGCCTATGTGGCAAGAAGCCCATTAGTTCTAAAGTTGCTGTTAGGACTCTCAGGCGGGCATCCTGTTAGTGATGTGCACACAAGTCCCTTTTTTGGACAGGGGTTAGAGGGCTGTTCGGTTGCTGTTGCACTCTGCCCCCAACCTCCCATGTCCAGCATGTCAAGCTCCAGGATGGCTGCTGCTTCTCCTCCTTACTAGAGAGGAGGGAGGCAATTCAGGCCATGACAAAACAGCTGCTCTGAGCTCTTGGGGGACGAAAAAGAGGGTGCACTCTCACATTTCTTCCCCCCTCCCCAACCACCCCACCATCTGCTTCTCCATGATCTGAATTGCCTCTCCCATCTCTTCCTTTCCCTGGTAAGCAACAGCAGCAGAGCTCTTTCCAGGACTTGAGAGCTGCCAAGCAGTGTAAGGATGCACAACTGCACATGCAGAGCTATGTGGACATTTAGGATTGTGGCCTTGATTGTTTTTGCTACCAGTAGTTACTCCAGATGTAGTTGAATCTGATTTTTTTAGATGATGATGCTTAGGTTTGGGTGAGGTATTGCTCTTTTTCAGCTTCAGTGGAGATGTCAAGCAGGCCTAGCAAAGATCTTTCTGGGGGAAAACTAGTTACTTGTAATTAATTCCTTTTCCCCAATAATGGTGACATAACTAAGAACCTGTACAGACAGGCCAAAATAAAGCTGTATCAGGTGACTTTGGAGGTATGCTGTTTAAATGATGCATGTGTCCTAAGAGGCCAGAAGCCGCGCCAAAGCCATGCGCCAGTTCTAAGGACTGGAGCTCAGTATTTTGGCCTGTCTGTACGGGCCCTAAATTACAATGGTACGGTGTAACCTTTTAAGATTTCTTTTACATATACTGTATTGTGGCCTCATTAAATGGTGGAGGAGGAACATCATATGGCTCAGGCACTGGCTTGTACTGTGCTTTGTGCTGTTCCGTGGGTGTTAAGATGATGATGAAGAGGATGGGAGGAAACTGTGTTTTTTACTGAAGGTTAGCTATTTTAGCATTCAGAGTTTTTTTAAAATAGTAACTAAGCAGTAACAATTTTGTCATTTTGAAGGTAGACATACTTTTAAAAGACCTGCCAGTATAATGGCAGCTATTGATAACTGCAACTGTTAAAAGTAATTACTTTTAACAAGTAACATTTGAAGCTCTATTGTTAACTCTGTATGTAGAGAGAGATCTTGTAGCACCTTTGTGACTAACAGAAACAAAGAAGATGGCAGTATGAGCTTTCCTAGACTTAAGTCTACTTCCTCAGGGCATCCATGGAAGGAATACATTGCAGCAGTGAGAATTTGCCAGAGCAAATAGCTAAGTCTTTTGTCTCAGGAAAGGTGTACCAAAGCTAGGGAAAGATGTTTCTGGCCATAGCTGACACCTGGAAGTCCAAAGGTAGAGGAGCCCTCCTGTACTGTTTCTTGCAGGAACTTGTTCCTTTGGCAAGAAACCATTCCCATCCACAGCAGGCAGATTTCCCATATTCAGGTTGACAGAATCTTTTTCAGATTGATTTGCAGTGTGTTCACCAATAACTCAGTTCATAAATTTCTTCAGGCAAACATTCAGAGGTGGCTACCATGCCCAGAATTGTAGCTAAGGAATAAACAGAGCCAGGTTATCATCAGCACATCGATGACACCATGCCTGAAATCCCCAGATAACCTCACCTAGACGTTTCTTGTGAATGTTAAGCAGTATAGTTGACAAGATGGAGTTCCATAGGAAAGTGTTGAATAACATCACTCTCCAGCCTATAAGAGTGTATTCCTCACCCCATGCCAAAGAATGAATGATGGCATAGAAGCCCACTGAGGGTCCCAAACAAATCAACAGGGCCATATTCATTTGCCAACCTACCTACCAATTATGTGCCATATACCCCAGGTAACCCAGGTTGTTTCCGTATGGCATTTTGTCAGAAGAAAACAGATGTAAATGGTTCTGGGTAGTGTACTTGGAGGCTGCAGCTTCTATACCACTCCTACTCAGCCATCTTGGCTAGAAAAAGAAAAAAATCTTGTGTAGAAAGGAAATCAAAAGAACCTGTTCCTGAGAGTATCTAGTTCAGGTTTTTGTTAATATAGTAGCCAGCCAAATGCCTGTGGGAAGCCTCCCAGCAGGAAATGAACTCTGTCAATCTGTGCTTCTAAGCAACTGATAACGGATGCATGTACAGTCTCTGGTAGGGCAAGGGATGTGTGTGTATTAGTACCCACTGATAAACCCCATTCTCCATGAAGTTCTTGCATCCCTGTTTAAAGCATTCTAGGCCGGCTGCCATAGCCACTTTTGAAGCAATAGTCTGTGTAGTGTGAAATGTTTTTTATAGCCTTTTGGCTGTATGTGTGTGATGCAGTTGATGGGTGACAGTAGCCAGTCAATTGTATTCCATCAAGAAGTCAAATCAAGGCAGTTCTTTTCAGACTTTCAGATTTCTTGTGAAAACTGTAGCGGGAATAAAGCTGTAGAAAATGTGAAGTTTGTTTGATTTCTGTCTCTGCATCAAGTTTGTGTACTGAGTGTGCAAAGACAGATACAGGGATTGTTTTTTGTTTTTTCAGGTGGCCAGACACAGTAATGTGCTTCCCAAACTGATCCCTTGCTGGAAAATTACAGTGGACACCAGATCCCTTTAGGCTTACTTTAGGCTTACTTTAATTTCTGAACTATCTTAATTATTCATAAATGTTCACCTGTGTGAGTCTTTATCAGAAGTAGTATAAGAGGTTATTTCAGCAGCCTTTTAATGCCCTGAGACAGATGTGAGGAATTAAAACATTGGGGTGGGATGAACTCTTTTGTGAGTGTTACTGGCTAGCAATCATTGTTTTTGGCTGTAGAGAACCAGAGCATTTGAGTATCTTTCCCTAGGCCAGAGAAGGCCATTTCTGCTCTGGAAACAATATATCTCAATAGCATATTAACAATAAGAGAATACTAAAACTGGAACACAGTTGGGGAACCACAATGGAAACAACAGTGGGCCCGAACAGACAGGCAAAAATAATGCTGCTTCTGGTCACTTTGGAGGTATGCTGTTTAAATGTTGCATGCATCCTAAGAGGTTGGATGCCACGCCAAAGCCATGCTCCAGTCCTAAGGACTGGAGCACAGCATTGGCACAGCTTTTGACCTCTTAAGATGCATGTGTCATTTAAACAGTATACCTCCAAAGTGACCAGAAGCAGCTTTATTTTTGCCTGTCTGTTCAGGCCCTATGACTTCAAAACATTTCAGTGTTCCATGGGACTGTGTTGTGGTGTGTTGCTTGTGCCTGGGTTCATACTGGCATGTTGGGATTGGTTATCTCAAAAGGGTCTTTGGATGTTGTGTAATATTGTGCAACTTGACAGTATGCCCCTCGCATCAAAGATCAGAATGAGTAAACAGATAGCATGTGGATTATAAAATGGTCCATAGATTAAAGATGAAAACAATAAAAGCTGTGACCTAACACAACCTATGCTACGGGTCCCTTCTGGCTTCCCTGCCAAAGATTGAATTCATGCGATTTCAACTTTAAAACAATGCACCACTAAAATCCTATTAATCAGGGAAATGGGAGTCTGCTATCCCTCCCCCTTAAAGACAGCTGACCAACAAGACCTGAACTTTGTTTTCAAGGACTGCTGCCCATGTGCATGTCTAGCGGTTGGATCAGGGAAAGGAACTGCACACATGTCAGCCAGTTGGGCACCTGATTCTCCACCCTCTTAGCAATATGTACAGAGAAATAGTGTTTGCATAGCATCAAAAATATTATTTCTGAATATGCCTTATTTGCATCACTAAAAGAAAAAAAACTGTTTTAAAAATGTGCTGATAAATCACCCTTTCTTATCTGTAAGCAACAAGCCTGGCACCTCTACCAGTCTAGAAGAAGAATGCAGGAGCTGAGGTTTTAATTCCCAGTTGTACCCTAAACCCAGGCTGCAACCGCACTACCATAATAATCTGGTTTGACACAGTTTTAACTGCCATGGCACAGTGCTATGGAATTCCGGGAACTGTAGTTTGTTGTTGGAACAAACTGATTCCAGGGAACTGTAGTTTGTTGTGGGAACAAACTGATTCCAAGAACAAACTGCAGGTCCCAGAATTTCATAGTATCCAGCCATGGTGGTGGCATTAAAGTGGTGTCAAACAGGATTATGTTTTGCATTGTAGGTGCAGCCCCAGTCCTCCAGGACATGAAGCACACCTCCCTGCTTTTCCCAAATCCTAGTCTCTAGTTTCTCTCCTTGGTGGTCTCTCTCTCTCTCTCTCTCTCTCTTTCCAGTTCCCTTTGCTAGAGAGGAGGGAACTATATGTGTCATTGTTGGTGTGGGCGTATTGGGTGCATGTAAGAATAGCAGCATTCGGTGGCTGGCAGTCCTTGTGCCTCCTGTCGCCTGGGCACTCAATGCTGCATTGTCCTGAATGGCTGGCTGGGCAGGCCATTGTTTTGCATGCTGTGCTTGTCTCTGGATGGGGAGAGGGAAGGAATGGAAGTGGCCATGGGGGTGGGGGTGGTGGTGGTGGGGGGGTTGATGGTTGGCACTGCACATTTATTTATGCCTGTTGTTAACTCTTATAGTTTTCCTCTCCCTTCCCACAATAAGGTGGGTAGAACAGGAAAACAAGATGGTAATGATTTAGGGGGCATTTACGCTCATATTTTTGTCCCGAGGAGATGCGGATTGTTGTGCTGATGCATACTGAGTTTGTTATTCCCATTTTCATGTGGTTTCGTGAATCTCTTTGAGTCATTGTAACCCCTTTGTTATTCGCACATGCCATCGTTTCCGGATAAAATGGAACCATCTCCATTTTCTTGAATACAGAGGGATCCAAACCAATTTGGAAGCTTATTCACACTGCCAAAGATGCAGATCAATGAGGATCTTTCAGGAAACCTTTGGGGGGGAAACCTATATGAAATATCCTATATTAAGTGGGGTTTTTTTGCCACCACCACCACCCCCTCCCCAAACAAATGCACTGAGTACATTTGGGACGTGTGTGAACAACAAAGGTTTAACCCGGATTCATCTTGGATTATTTTCCTAGTGTGAATGGGGCCCAAGTCTCACTTTTGGTGACTGTAGAGATTAGATTAGGGACCAGGATTTTGGAAACTGGGGATGCAAAGCAAGGGACATTGGGTTTTATGCTGCTCCTTTCTTCCACCCTGAAAGAGAAACACTGGCCAATAGGGTTGGTTGTGTGGAGAGGGAAAGGATTTCTAGGTAAAAGCTTGGAATGAGACTTCTCCATTCTAAAATGAATTAAAAGATAGACTAAGTAGATTCCTTTTCTACAAAGAGCATTGTTGCCCCACCCCCAAATCCAAGGATGCTGATGAACGTGATCTCTTTTTATATGTCTTTCGGTGGCTGAGCAAGTAGGGCACATGCTTCAGTCATATTTAGCAAGTGCCTGGATAGATGTCTGTGCGTGGCAGAGAGGGAGGAGGCAGAGGCATTGGCGAGAACACGGTGTCTGATTCTTGCCACATTCTGCCAGCCCAAACCCCCTTGCGGGCATGTGAACCTTGGCTACACAGAATGATGATGAGGCTGTGTTACTAACTAAAATGCTCAGAGTCTTGCATCTCTAGTGACAGGGGTTGGATGGGGAACTAAATGCATATAATCTTGGATACAGAATGAGAGGTGAGCTGGACTGTTCTAGCTGCCAGCTTCCCTTTCTCCTCTGATCTGAATTTCGGATGCAAACATTGTGAGAAGGTTCATTCCCCACTCACTTCCAGAACAGCTCAATGGAGTGGCACGTTTGGTCATTGCTCTTCCCAAATTTGCAATAGGTAAGTTTTCCATATCCTAACTCACATATGAAGAGGACAGAAAAATGGGGGGATTTTTCTGCTCTTATTGTGCAGTTAGAAAAGTGTCCGCATGAATCTATTCTGTTTTGATGGTGATTTGCTGTAGTGGCTAAGATGAGTGTGACCTACAACAGCCCCAGTTTACTGGGGCCTCATTCCCACTTACAAATAAATCAGTGGATCGAATTGACAGCAGAGCGTGGTTCACGCTACATTTGCCCCGATCGCATTTTCCCCTGTAAAATAACCCACTTGTGGTTCACATTCATGAATGAATTGATTCAAAATGGACCCGCTCCAGCCAGTCGAAGGGAAAATTTAAATCGATTCTGATCCACCTCTAGTTCACGCTTGCGCAGAATCAATTTATCCAAAAAGACACAGAAAAAATCAGCATCAAAAAGATGTTGTCTAGTTCATGCCCCTCCATTCGAATCGCTTCAGCGATTTGGTTCAAGTGGGAACCAGGGTCATGAGAACCAGATGAAACCAATTTGTGATCTGGTTTAAAAGGTAGTGGGAATCAGGCCTGGGGATTCAATAAGGACTGAACCGGGGATTCAACAAGGTGGCTTTTACATAAATAAGCCAATACTTGGCTGGCCTCAGATCCAGGGCTGGCTTAAGGTGAAGAACAAGATATTGTGACCCTTCTGCACTATTCCATGTACTGGCATGTGACTGGCTGCAAAATGATCTTACTTCAGCTCTGACAACAGAAGACTGCTCTTCTGCTGCTCTCTTGAGTAGCAAGTTGGTTAAAAGGATGCAGGGCAACCCATGTGGCTCACACAGCCTTGATCTCCAGCTTTTTTCCACCGCCACCACCTTCCCCCATCCGCTGCCTGACCCTGCTTAATGGCAGGGCCTGCACTGTTTAGTCTCCACTTATACAATGTGTTTAACAACCCCGTGCTACTATAATGGTTGTTCACGCTTCACTCTGAGGAAGTATGTCAAGTGAGCACTGGGAAAAAACTTTAGAGAAATACTCTGTAATATGACTATTCATAAAATACTTCTGAAGCATTTATCCTTTGTTTGCTCATTTGGGGGGGGGGAATAAAGACTATTATTACAAGTGGGATCTGAAACAAAGGATTGTATTGTGGAGAATTCCTGCTTAGTATTTCAGCTGTGCTTTTTTCCCCCTGGGATAGTACACCATTCTGTTTCATCAACCCCAAACCCCTGTTTCCATCACTTTATTGGGCTGTGTTGAAGTGCCCCCACCCACGTTTTCCTTTTCTAAATATTTTTTGTACTTCTGCAGACCTTGGGCTTTCACTAAGGACTTTATCACACCAGCCAGTTGCCTCACAGCAGTCGTGTTGTTGAAGGAAACAGGAATATACTGGTTTAAAAGCAATCACTATCACATTTCTCTGCAATTGCACTCTTATGATGCTTTGGTGATCCTGTGCTCACTTGTCCACACTGTCTCACTAACCCTGCCTTCCTCCCTGTGTATGCCCTCTACAGCACATGTGTGCCAGGTAAAACCAAGCTCAGCCTACTTGGGAATGGTGAGGGAGAGGGAAAGGAGACAAATCATTCCCACTCATGCCAAGTGACTGCCGGAGTATTGGGATTGCAGTGGAAGGGATCTATTGCACCAGAAGTGGTAGTAGAAAAACAGTGGTATTGGGAGCCATTGATGAGTTTTTCCCGTCAATGAAAAGTGTGTTCCACCAACAGTTGGAATGCAGAGCAGCCACAGGAGAGACATGGTGTTATGTAATAAGTACTGTCCAAAGAAACTATTGTCGTTGTTATTTGTGCCTTGAAATCATTTCCAACTTATCGGTATCCTGAGGCAAACCTATTACAGAGTTTTCTTGGCAAGTTTCTTCAGAAACGGTTTGCCATTGTCATCCTCTGAGGCTCAGAGAGTGTGATTTTTCCAGGGTCACCCAGTAGTAGGTTTACTTGACCAAGCAGGGATTTAAACCCTGGTCTTCATAGTCCTAATCCAATGCTCAAACTGCTACACCACACTCATGTGATTATATCATGACTGCTAACACCTCCCTTTTTTGAAAATCTTAGGTCTGTAGGTGGCTTCCAAGGCCATTTTCTGATGCTGTTTTGTGATATCTTCTGCCATCTTGTGATGGTTCTGATATGTCTTCCATTTGAATAAAACCAACTCATCATACATTTCTTCATGCTAAAGTAAACAGGAAAAATCTGTATTCAACTGGAAACTTGCCATGGATGCAGTGGAGCTGATGGGAGCCTTTTATAGGGAGCGTGTTCCAGATGAAGGTTTAAGACAATGGCAAAGAGAGCCAATTTTGGGGCTCTCCAGACTAGCATTTGATGCCTGATATTTCTTGACAGAAATGCTGAAGCAACAATTTGGATTAGAAAAAAGCTGTGGATGTACCTTTCTCAGCAGTTGAGGGCAATAGGGTGGAATTGGACATTAGGTTCCCAGGTTAGGATTCTGAAACGCATGTTTGGCATGCAGAGTGAAGGGCAGAGGGAGGGCAAACAGCATTTGCAAGGGAGAATAAAGCCCAGAACCAAGACTCTCTCATCTTAGCCAGTTGTGCCAGCCATCATGCCACCAATGAATATTCCTTGTTTGAGGTGACAGAATGTTTAAAAATATTTCAGAGCTTTCACAGATCAGATTATACAATCCAGGCCACAGTGCGCTACAGGCAAGTTCACTGCATACCAAAAGAAGGAGAACAACAGCTTCTATACTGTACTGTAATTGCCTTGTCCCCTTCCATCATCTCCTGTGCTTCCTTCTTGTAATGTGTGCTGGAGTCAGGCATTGAATGAATTGTCTCCCAATCTCTACATTCAGATAGATTGGAAGGATGAACATCTACTGTAAAACCAACTGGGCATTTCTACATGATGATATACAGTATATGAATAGTTGTCTCTTCGCTACACCATTTGAAAGACTTGGGGCAGGGAAAAGGTGAAACATGAGGGACTCTCACCCATCAGTCTCAATTGGAAATGAAATAATTCCCAGATTTCTCTGGTCCTCAGACCAATCTTCTAAAAGCCAGGAATTTGATACCAGGAAAAAAATTCAGCTTGTTCTCCTAACTCTTCCATGCATCCCTGTTAGTTGGGTGTCCATGGGACTCATCCACAGCCTAATTTCCTGATTCCAGGTTATTCTACTAAGCCACTTGTCCAGTCCCCAATGAGATGTAGAACCGTAGTTCATTGGTAGAAAAAGATGTGCTTTGTTTGCAGACAGTCCCATCTCCAGTTAAACAAGGGAAGCAGCTAAGAGGTGATGGGGGAAAACTCAGCAGGACACCCTGACTTGGCAAGTTTGCTGCCAGTCAGTTGTAGGCAATATTATATAAGACCAAGAAAGAGTGTCACCTAGTACAAGACAGCTTCTTGTTTTCTTATATCAACCTTGCTATAGTTTCTTCTCGTAGCACACAGTCAACAGTTTCTGCAATGTACATGTTTGCATATTGTGTTTTCTAAACCTAAATTGTCCTTCAGCCTCGTATCAGCTCAGACATCCCTGTGCTGGGTGCCAGCATCCTTTGTGATATTGTAAAAGCACCCATTGCTTTGGTTGTGTGATACAACTGCAGCTGGGGGTAGGGGTGGGAGTCACTTTAGCAGACATGACACTGAATTCCCTCCCATCTTATTCACAACCATCTCCATCAGTTAACAAACTGTCCTGGGAGGCAGCTATGTGTTGCAGCTGCTTGGTTTAATCTGGGAATGGTGATTTACCGGTGGGATTCATTGGATCTATGTTCCATGCATCCTAAAGTGCTCAAATAATTCTGACTTCTTCAGTCAACATCCCTTCCAGTGCCTAACTTGCCTCTGCTTTGCTAACAGTGTGGGGGCAATGAGGAATATCTCTTTACAGGCACAGGTGTAGCGAAGAGACAACTATTCATATATATCAACATGTAGAAATCAACATGTCCTGCCCGGAACCGGGATATGGCAAGCCTACCCAGAGATCTTCACAATCTCTTTTGTATTTATGTCCTATTCTTCTTATTTTTAATTTGAAGGTTGGCCAGATTGTTCCTGTTTGTTGTTCTTAATTAGTTTTCATTTTATACTTATTTTGAATATTTGTTCCCCTCATCTAAGTTATTTTACTACCGTCTATTATTTATCATAGTTTTCTCCAGGTTATTCCTTACATTCTTCTTCTGGTATTGCTGTGAAATCCAGAATCTTTCTGCTGTCTTATATATATTCTTTTCCTCTTCATTGCATTTTAATTTAGACTTTGCTTCTAAATGATAGTGAAATCAATCCAATCTTTCCCTGCCCCCTTTAAAAAGCTCTCTCAATTCCATTTATTTCAGCTAGTATGTTCTTAATTATTCACCAGACTTTTTTGGCCTGCTCTTGTAATTCTTCCTTTTTTGTTCTCCTCCCCCGTTTTCTTCTGTCGTTATTTTTAGATAGCAAGCCAGTGTTCAGGGCTCTGTCATTTTATACATTCGGCTCAACATCTATTTTGGATTTTTTTTTTTGGTTGATACCTGCCATTGTCATTATCATTATAATTAGACTTGTCTTCTCAGGGATACCAGGAAAGTGCAATCTAAATTTGCCCTCTGTCCTGCTGATTCCTGTCATCAATTCCTGTTCCTATTTCAGTACCCTTATCCTGAAATCTATTGCTCAATCAGGACCAACCCTATCATTAGGTAAAGTAGGTTTGCCAGATTGAAAATTGGAGAGGGCTCCTGTATCTCTAATGGTTAGAGGAGGGGCCACCACTCTGCCTTGATTCCTTCAGGAAAAGGTGGCATATAAATAAATTATTATTATTATTATTATTATTATTATTATTATTATTATTATTATTATTATTATTTAATTAAAGGCACCAGATCCCAGCTGATCTTGGAAGCTAAGCAGGA
>NC_056523.1:197674185-197681139 GCF_019175285.1 Sceloporus undulatus
TCAGCTCGGGTTAGTACTTGGATGGGGAACCATCAATGAATACCAGGTACTGTAAGCTATATTTCAGAGGAAGGACCTGGCAAAACCACCTCTGAGTATTCCATGCCAAAGAAAGTCCTGTGAGGTCAGTATAAGTAAAACATGCAACTTGAAGGCACAAGAGGAAGGGGGGATTTCTCCTGGTGTTGTTAAATGTTTTCAATCTGGCAACCCTTTAGAGTGAGGCAGCTGTCTCATGCAGAAGGTCCTTCAAGATGAGCAAATCCCTTTGGTGAGAAGACCTCTTCCGCCTTCCTGGCCCTTATCTCACCACTCCCTCCTTTGCTTGTGCAATGGCTCTTCTTCCTTGCCACCCATCTGCCCAGTCACACTATCTGTTTCTCTATGAGGAAATACTACCTCCTTGAAGTAGTTAGTACAGCTTTATGAAGAACCAAGAGGGCTAGGCCTGTCCTTTTTTTAATAGCTAGAGCAGTGGGACATGGTGGCTTAGCGGTTAAGATGCCGACTCTGACAACTGCAAGGTCAGCAGATCGGCAGTTTGAGATCCAGGCACTACGTGACAAGTGAGCTCCTATCATTAGTCCCAGCTTCTGCCAACCTAGCAGTTCAAAAGCATGTAAAAGCGAAAGTAGATAAATAGGTACTACTTCAGTGGGAAGGTGACTGCATTGCATGCAGTCATGCTGGCCACATGACCATGGAGGCGTCTTTGACAATGCTGGATCCCTGAGCTTATTAACAAAGGAGTTTATCAAACAGGCCCCTGGAACGGGCCTGGTGGATTACAAAAGAGCCATGATGGGAAAGGAAGGCGGCATAAAACGCAGTTTACTGCAAAGGAGAATGCCGACGTCAATGGAAATTCTCATTGCATTCCGGAAGCATGCCAGAGGGTGAAATTTTCAGGACCACTTCTAAACAGTTCCTGAAAATCGCATCCTGGGGAACGCATCCAGAACGCGATGAGAACTTCCGGAAGCAGCGTTCTTCTGTGTGTTAAGATGCGTTTTATGCTGCCTTCCATTCCCATCATGCCCCCTTTTGTAACGTGACAGGCCCGTTCCAGGGCCTGTGCAATAAACTACAAAGATGAGTACCACCCTCTACAGTTGGTCACAACTTGACAATCACATCAAAGGGGAAATCTTTACCTTTAAAGCAATGATTCTTACCCTTTTCTATACCAGAGACACCCTTTAAATATCTTTTGTTGCCATGGACCCCCTCCACCCCCCATCCTTAAGATTTTAAATCCCCAAAGTGCTTAAATATTATACTCCTCAGGGGTCTTCCTATTTTGAGAGAAGGGAGAAATAAGTAAATGCACCAATTTCTGTTATAATAGTTTTATTGGAACAGTTCTATACAGGAACTAACTGCAACAACAACGGATTAGTGTTAGTTGCCATTGGTGCTGAGGAAGGGTGCCAGCAGTAGTGTCATGGTGGTGGTGCAGGTGACACCATCAGAGAGGGTGACAAAAAATGACTGCCAGTGTTGCAATGTCCAGAACCCCCAATTGAAAACGTACATGTTTTTCAGCTATAAAATTTAACCAGTATTTTTCATGTTTGGGGGTGTTTGGGGGCAGCTATATACCGTATATACTCGACCATAAGTCAACCTCATGTATAAATTGAGGGTAGGTTTTGGGGTCAAAATTATGGATTTTGATATGACCCGTGTATAAGTTGAGGGTAAATGTAGGGGTATGTGACAAAGGATCTAAATGATGAAGAAAAATAAAACAATGCTAAAGAACTTACAATATTCCAGCAGGCATAACTGTTTATACTCACACTAAAGGCTGGATGTCTGAGAGAATAGAGAAGGTGTCAATGCTTCCAGGACAGATTATGCTCTTGCTTTTCACCAGAGCATGGTTCCTTTTTGAATAAGAGTTAAAGTACAGTTCTTACATTGACCTGTGGATAAGTTGACTTAGGTTTTTGAGTCAATTTTTTGGCTAAAATGTCTAGACTTATACATGAGTATATACAGTATATGAAATTCTGTAATTATCTTTTTGTTTAATTTTAATATTTCAGTTACTAACTGACAGAAGAGTCTCGTAGACAGGAGTACAGAGTTCATAGCAAGCTGATTTACTAAATCCTAGAATGGCAGAGTTGGAAGAGACCTCAAGGGCCATAAAGTCCAACCCCCTGACATGCATTTAGGTCTTTCATTTTCAGATCCATCTCAGTACTGTTTATCCTTACTTTTCCCAAACCAGTTCCTCCAGGTGTTTTGGATCCCCCCCATCATCCCTAGCCAGCATGGCTAGTGGTTCAGAAAGTAGGGAATGGTGACCGGTTTGAGTCTTCAGTTTTGGGAGAAAAGCATGATACAATATAATATAATATAATATAGTAAACATCTGGGTGGCACCAGGTCAGGGCAGACTGGCTTGTATTGCCTGGCATTGGCTCTGTGATGTCTCAGGCAAAGCTCTTTCCCATCATTTGGTTGCTGAGTCTGATTTTATACCAGCTATAGTTGCTTTTGCAGAGAGCTCCCTTTTTGTTGGCGATGGGCATTAGAGCCCAGTTTTGACTGTAGGGGACTGTACCGGAGACAGGAGACATGGAGTTTCCAGTTCCCTAAGAAGACCTTTAGCTGCACCTATGGTGTTTACAGACCCCCATCCCTTGCTTTACCAATCAGATTAGGGGAAGCAGCTTAAGCTGCCAAAGCATTGCATAGTGAATAGCTGTCATGGCAACCAGCCTGCAGGCCCATGGGGCCTGCAACCTAGGACAGATGGCTGTCATGTGGGAAAGGGGGTCCAGGCGGACAAGGGGTGGAGGATAAACCCCGGGGGTGTGCATATCTCAATCCAATTCCCAGCCCCAAGCTTTCTCCTATCGACATATGTTTGTTGGCAAGAGTGGGGAAGTAAGGGGGGAGCAAATCTCATTGTGTGGCTCTAAAGAGGATAGAGACTGAGGATCATGCCAATTAAGGGCTTAGCTGGACTAAAGTGGGCCAGAGCCTGAAAGTGATACCAGATTACGCTGCGTGATCCCAGTCTGGAGATTGCTAAAGAGGGGAAGGGGTGCAATTCCTTGTCTACAGGAACAACAGGAAGCAGTTGTTCCAAAGTTAAGAAAGAGAGCATCTGCAACAGGACCCAGGTCTCTACTAGCGTTCCCCCCCTTCCTGAGTCCCACCAAGAAGAGCCTTCCAACATTTTTTGTTGTTTTGGAAATGTAACAAGGGCCAAGTTTACTTCTTTGATGGAACTATAACTTTTAGTTACTTCTAGGGTTGTTCCTTGTTCTGGCCATTACATTCTGGCTTGGAGATTCTGGGCAAGATAATTCAAAAATTACATTTTCTAGGTTGAATGATAGAGGAATAGGAGAAGTTGGAGATAGGAGAAAGAGAAGGCGGAGGCTTGAGAAGGTAAATCAGAATGTGTAAGATAATAATATGAGAGGAAATAGAAGTTGGAAAATAGATAAGTGTAGAAGGAGCAAAAGACTTTCCTGGTCAAAAACTCAAAACTAAGAATTGAGAATCACTAATTAAGTAGATTGTTTAATATCAATTGATATGAT
Source organism: Sceloporus undulatus (assembly GCF_019175285.1). Lineage (NCBI taxonomy): Eukaryota > Metazoa > Chordata > Lepidosauria > Squamata > Phrynosomatidae > Sceloporus > Sceloporus undulatus. Next base: position 197,677,752 of record NC_056523.1, read on the forward strand.
CTACGATATGATATAAATGACATTTGATTGTTCAGTCGCTTATTTGCTTGTATGAATTTGAATGATTGTATTGATGTGTTAATAAAAAAATAATTTTTTAAAATTTACATTTTCTAAACTCTGAAAATGAAAGCCAGTGTGGGATAGTGGTTTGAGTGTTGAACTATGACTGTGAAAATCAGGATTCGAATCCCTGTTCAGCCATGGGAAACCACTTGGGCAAGCTACTCAACCTCAGAGGAAGGCAAGGGCAAGCCTCCTCTGAAGAAATCTTGCCAAGAAAACCATGTGATAGGTTCATCATACATTGGAAATGACTTGAAGGCGCACAATAATAACAGCTCTGAACATATACCATAGGACTCATAGGACTGAGATAACAACAATGAGAGCCAGTGATTTGCCCACAATCAGCCTCAAGAGTGGGAACTTGAAGTGATATTTCTCATCTCAAATCTCAGTAGTCACCCCTGCTTCACACTGGATTGTATTTGAACACAGATGCATACTGCATTGTCTGATGTGCCGTAGGTACACACCTTGTAGCAAGCAAGGACAATAAAGCATCCTTTCTGTTTAACGGTGGTGTAACAGAAGAAAAGTTGGCAGGTGCAGCTTAATAAATAACCAGTTAGTTATAATTACTTCCTTTTGTAATAACAAAGGCATAATGATGTTACTACGCAGCTGTAGCTTAACTAGGGCCAAGTTTACTTCTTTGGTGTAATTACTGTATATACTCATGTATAAGTCTAGAATGTTGAGGGGAAAAAATTGACCCAAAAACCTTGAGTCGACTTGTCTATGGGTCAGTGTAAAGTACTGCACTTTAAGTCTTATCAAAAAAGGAAACATCCCCTGGTGAAAGGCAAGAATATAATCTGTCCTGGAAGCACTGATCCCCTCTCTACTCTCTCATCAATCCAGTTTTTAGCATGACCACAGTTATAACTGCTGAAATTTTGCACATTCTTTGACATTGTTTTCCTTTGTTTTATCCTTTACAGCCTTTGTTACATACTTATATGTTTTACGCTCAATTTATAGCAAAATCCACAATTTTGGCCCCAGAATCTGCCCTTGGTGCCAACTTATAGTCGAATATATATGGTATAACTTTTAGTTACTTCTAGGGTTGCCAGGTGTCCCTTATTGTAAAGAACACTCTTTATATAAAGGTCAGAAAGCTTGCGCCTTATAGGACTAGCAGGTGTCCCTTATTATGTGGGCTGCCCCCAATTTGAGGGTTGAAAAGCTTTTCTTTTCATGAAGACTGAATGAGATGCCCCCTTCAAAATGTTGTATTTTGGAGTGTGGGCCCTTCTAAAGATGGGCATGTGTGCATCGTGTAAATTGTGTATGTGGGTAATATGTTAATTTTTCCAAGGACTGCATGGCTAGGTTAAATGAAATCAATTATTTCATTTCGTATTTAGGTAGGGCACACACTTGTTAATAGCTACTTTGTGAATGTTAGCCTTGATGCCGTTAATTTTGACCGTCCCTTATTACTGTTTTGGAAACCTGGCAACACTAGTTGCTTTTATAGTACTAGGGCATGTTTCACTAAATGGTTCAACTGCTAGCTCCTGTTGCTAACTGAGATGTCTTTTGTATTGCAGGCCAGCAGCTTGGGGCATGCAGTGTTGTTTTTTTAAGTAACCAAAAAACCACTATTCGGGTTAGTTGTAAGAAACAGGAAGATAAAAACTTCTTTTTAAAGAATTGTAACCCTAACAGTAGTAAACTGCTGCGGTAACCTTGATCCTATAAATCTGATTATTTTTGAAGTAACTTTCCAAGCTCTCATAAATAAGTCTACAAGGTGTTTTGTGCCTCATGGTCTTGAAAACTCTTCAAAAACACACCATTTCTAAAAAAAACACCCACACCCACACACTCACACAAATAAACTAGTACAGCTAAAATAATATTATTTACTTGTTACTGTATTGATAAGTGTTATAGATCCAATATTTATTGGGTGTCCCCTGGCTTAAATTTGTGGGAAGAAAAAGAGTTTTCAGGAGGGTTCTTTCTGCCAGCTCCATCCTATTTTTCCTCTTTGTGTATGCATTCCACTATGCCATCCTTTGCTTACATAATTAATTAGATTGTTTTCTCTTCCTTGCACATAACTCCCTCTGTGTGCTGAGAAGCATTTGACATTATGTTATGTTAGCTGTACTTCCAAAGCTTTTAAAATTATGATGAAAATGGAAGTGGCTGCAGTGAAGAGTGACAAGAATTATACAGCTTGAAAACAAGTCTTATGTAAGGAGACACATGTTGTGTGATCTTGATTAAGCACATTTACTCAAGAGTAACTGTCACTATGTCAACGGGGCCTCCTGGCTTGTTGCGCCCTTCACAAGGCAGGATTGTAAACCAAGGTTTGTTTGTGAGTTACAGATCCTGAATAAAGGGTCAGATACCTTAATTCAGATGTCATGCTAAACAAACAATTTCTAGATCACTTAGTCACCTGCTCTATCAGGAACAGAAAGGCTGCATGCATTCACCTAAAGCTTGCTTATGGTAAGCCAGGATACCCCCCCAGTCTTGGCTTACTGTTGTATATGAACATAGCCATTGGGACTCATTCCAAATAAGCAAGCATGCAGAGGATTCAGTTCAGTCTTAATGAGAACCAGAGCAAATACCAATTACTTGAATGTTAAACTGCAGATTAATAGCCCGTACAGACAGGCCAAAATAAAGCTGCTTCGGCTCACTTTGGGGGTATGCTGTTTAAATGATACATGCGTCCTAAGAGGGCAGAAGCCACACCAAAGCCATGTTCCAGTCCTAAGGGCTGACATCTTAACTCCCAGTGGCAAAGAGAGGTGTGGGTGAGCACATTTGACAGTGACCACTGGTCCATTGCACATGACACTGTGTTTTGAATGCTGTTACTACAGCAGTGCACCTGATGCCCTCCTATGTTATAGGCATGACGTTAAAGGGGATAGATTTGCTCAGGCCATTTAATTTAATTACATTTCTGCTTGTTTTATTGGTTAATAAAGCAAGCAGAAATGTAACCAAATGGCCTGAGCAGGTGATACCTTTTTAACATCATGCCTATAACATAGGATTGGCATCAGGTGCACTGCTGTAGTGTACTGTAAACTTCCTTTTAGGACTTTCAGTGCTATTGATCCTATAATATTTTGTGTGCTGCTCTTTTTTTGTATTTACTTGTAAAATCTGTTTTACATAGTTGTTTGGAAGGGTTTTTTTATATTATAAGTTTTGGTATTGTTATCATTTATCAGGCACCTCAACATGTTTTTGATGATTCAGGTTATATTTAATAAATACACAATTAATAATTAATAATTTGTTTTATTTATATACCGCTATTCCAAAGATCATAGCGGTGAAC
>NC_056523.1:197686139-197694733 GCF_019175285.1 Sceloporus undulatus
ATTGCCCAGGACAGGTGGGCCCACCAGCTACCTTCTTTGGTTCATCATACTGCAGTGTTGAAACCCCTGCCTTGGGCTGACCTTGACTTTGGCATGTTAAAATGGTTGTGTGAAGTGCAAATGGGGTGCAACAGTGGCTGCTTGTTGTTCTTGTCTTGTTTTTAGAAGAGTTTCAGTCTTCACTTGCAGGTTTAGATCATCAAAGCCCAATAAGTACAGTTAGGCATACTTACTAATAGAGCAGTGAGAATGACATGCCCTTGATTTCCTTCAGAAACAGAATTAATAGCAAGCCCTGCAGGGTTGTGAAGCATTTTTCTTTGACAATATCCACCAGTGGCCCCAGGGATGGAGATAATAGTAGAATCAATGGCCTGATCAATAGTTTAACAGGGAATCGCTGCTCTGCTATGATAGCAGAGGCCTCACTGGGAGGGATAGGAAGATGGATGCCTGGCAGAGAGGCTTTGTGACAATCAGGACAAGATGTCCTAGGAAGGAACTGGGTAGTGGCCACATAGATGGGAGCTGTAGAACCTATAAAAGCTGGGTCATTGTGCCCATGCTGTTTACAGTTGGACTGTTCTACCACCCCTGTGTGTACATACATGCAAACTCATAATGACACACACCAGTTCTAGATAGACTGCTTTTAATTAATATACAATTAAATTGTTTAGTTAATTGCTAATGGAATTATAGTGGCATGACATTTGAACTTGTTATAGGCTGTGTGATGTGGGAGTTAAAATAACGGGACTGAATAGACAGGGTAGCAACTGCTGTTAAGAATGGGCAGCTGAGCGGAAGGTTGTGTGAATGTTTGTAGAATATGGCAGGGGTGAAGATATACAATGCGCCCGTGCCATATGCGGGCACACCATACGTGGCTTTCAGCTTATGCTGATGCCACGGTGTGTGAAAAAGAATGGCGCGTGCGCCAGAATGCACCACATGCACATGTGCCATTGTTTTCAATGGGGCTCGAGCTTACACGTTTTTTGCCATACGCTGGGGAGGGGTCTGAAATGGATCCCCCGCATAAAGGAAGGCCCCACTGAAGTACCATTTCCCTCTATCTGAATTAACAGTATATTATGAAATTTTGTAGTGCTCATTCATTATGTGAATTAATCTATATAGTGACATTATTATTATTATTATTATTATTATTATTATTATTATTATTATTATTATTATGCTTTATTTATATAGCACTGTAGATTTGCACAGTGCTGTACATACAAACAATAAAATAGATACGAGTAAACCTGCCCATGGCGTACAATCAAAGTAACAGTAGCATAATACATATAAATATTACATAACAATACATGAAATATGGGAAGTTTTTTCCTCCTTGTTTGAATTATGCAGGCTAGCCCAAATATGTTTCATTTGTAGAAGACCCTTTTCTAATTTAATAAGCCTGTGGGAATCCTGCATGTGCTGAAAGGCCCTCTTTTGTTCTCATCACTGCATATATCTCAGGCTACACTCTAGTACTGAATATGGCTTCCAGAATCGAGCACTAGTGCCTCAAATCCCTGTAAGATTAAAGAAGAATTGATAGACCCAGTTGTGTGTAAAGAAACAAACCTAGAGTTGGCCTACCATGAGAGAGAAGAGTTGTAGATACAGGGAAAAAATTCTACATGTCCATCTCTCCTCAGTTCTACAAATCCCTGCCTATGCACGAGTCACCAAGGCCCAGCTCTACACATATTCTGTGTTGGTTTAAAACTGGTTTTTTGATTGTTTACAGTGTGTTTTGATTATTCGGTGTGATTTCGGGTTTTGTGATTAACAGATGGTTTTCTGCTTCAGACACTTAGGATGCAGTGAGACAGGAGTGAGAATTTGTGGGCCTCCAGATGCTGTTATTGGGCTGAAATTCACATGCTCTTTCACTGGCATGACTAGCTCTGTGTTAGGAGTTGCAGTCCCTCAGCATCAGGAAGGCAGTGCCACAGATGACCAGCCCTGTGGCAGAGTACAAATAAGTGTGAGTTCCCTGATGCCCAGCAATGCACTCTGTGGATTGTGTACTGTATGTAGCTCTGTGTGCGGGTCACTTTCACATATCAAAAAAGAAAGATAGCTGTTTGGTCCATGAGCAAAATCTAAAAATAGGGCTGGATATTATCTTTGTTCCAGAACAGGTATTACTCAGCTCCGTTTTGTGCTTTGAGATAGGATTTTTTGTGCCATGGATGGAAGATAATCTTTGCAAAATAACCAACTAACAGCAAATGTACCTTGGTATCTGCGAAGTACAGATAGATCAGAGATAGTGCAGATAGTTTTATCGTTTATCCTCTGGCAAATGCAGATAGATCAGGATGCTGCTTGGGGCCCAGAATGAGTCGCTTGTGGCACTGATGGGCTCTGAGTACAGCAACTCTATGGGCAGCTGTATGGGGGGCATTTCCCCTCAATCTGGTGGGCTGCACTAATATTTTTCAGAATGCCCAAAGTGATACAGTATCACTTCTAGTCTCTATTTTGACTGATTTTCATCCAATTTGGGGAAGGGGATCTGGGGAGTTTTGAAGGGATTACAGGAACAACCCCGCCATATTTTCAGGTAGTTTTGGCCCCTTTTGAGTGATTTTTAGGCAGAATATCAGCAAATAAAATTTTCTAGGAGTTTCAGAGGGGGTATTCAAGGATCTCAAGAGCTGCATGTAGCCCACAGGCTGCTATTTGCCCACCCTTACAGTGGACCATACAATTCATAATGGATGAAACCTATCTCCTTTTGTCCTCCAAGAACACTATGAGACCTTCACTGTGCTTTGGTTGATCTTGGAACAATCCAACCTAAGTCCAGTTTGCATTGGTTCTTTAGATGAAATCCTTCTCCATTTCCACCTTCTGTGGTTGCTATCTTTTCAAACCTGTTTGACAAACATGGCTGGACTGGAAGTAAGCTGACAACTATGGGACCCAGGCCTTGGTGTTATAAATATTACCTGAATGAATGTCTGCCTGATCAGTAGTCAAGTGCCTTGCCAATCTCCAAGGTTAGGGGTGAAGGGGTTCCAAGAAAGAGCAGAACAGAGGCTCTTCTGGTCAAGTCAAATCAGTGAATCCTATTGTTAGCATGACTGAACATCCTTGAAGTTCTCATTTTGCAAACATAAATGGTGACACTAAGCACGAACTGCTGGGCTTAGCTTCTCATTAGTTCAACATAGTAACCCCCTCCTCCACTCCCTCTTGTTTTCAGCAGATAATCAGCACAATGGAGACCCAAGTGTCCAATGGCCCCACAAGCAACAGTTCTCTCCCCAATGGGCCACTGATCAGTGCCAACGGGGCAACTGATGACTCCAAAACTAACCTCATAGTCAACTACCTGCCCCAGAACATGACACAGGAGGAGTTCAAGAGCCTGTTTGGAAGCATTGGAGAAATTGAATCCTGCAAATTGGTCCGAGACAAAATCACAGGTAAGACTGTGGGGCAGGGGAGTGTGTTTGTGGGGAGACAGAGAGTGTCTGGTGTATTTCTATATCACAACACACAATGGGATTATGAAATCATAAGCATACTTCAGGGACGTAGCCAGGATTTTGGGAAGGGGGGGGCAGACTAAGTGCCACCATTATAATGGGGCTTGGGTGTGGTGGCACGGCAGCACACACCATTCATTTTATCTAACGGAAGGGGGGGTATGGACCCCAAGAACCCCCCCCCTTGGCTACGTCCCTGCATACTTTGAAGAGCTTCAAATTGGTCACTTTGAATTGTGTTATTCAGCAACAAAACGGCAAATGAGATTCAATCTACAATAGTGTCAAATAAGGGGTATTGAAATAATGACAACAGCTTCACACACCCTGGTAGGGCAGTGCTGAAGGAGCAGAGATTTCATGCTAGTATTTTTAGGAAAGGAAATAAAAAGAAAACAAGTCTATATTGTAGTGCCATTATAGAAACCTGTAGTGCAGCCTAATTAGGAAAACTATGTGCCGTTCTTGCCATTCCATGCTAAAAAACGGGAAATTAACAAGTAGTAAATAACTTTAATAACAGATAAGAGAAATTCAGGACGATTTATCAATGGCCCTTAGAAGTGATGGCTATACGGAGTCCCCAGATACTAGTTGCTGGGGAGCAACAACCAAGAGGCTTTGATTTTCAAACCTTGTTTGTGGGTCACTTATTGACCACTGTGGGAAGCAGAACTAGAAGGGCAGTTTATTATGCTTAGGTTTCTGATGAAGGTAGTAGATTGCAGTTTTGTTGACATTTGTATTGAGACTTGGTATGAATTAGGGACATTAAGGAGCTTTGATAGAGTGAGTGGCAAAACTGTAATTAATGCTGTGGAATATCTATCTGACAAGTGCATTTGGAGACAAAAGTTTCATTTCAGGATTGGATTTGATATTGCTTAGCATATATTAATTTAATCATTTATGCTGTGGAGCCCACCGTTTCACTGGTAAGGAATCTGGTTGGCAACTACAATACATTGCGGGTTGATCATGAACTTAGGCTTCAAGGTACATTGCTACCAGTTTAGATTACATTTTATACAAATTACTGCTGAATGTAAGACAAACATTAAAATTTGGTGGCCAACTAGTATTTACAAGTAACATCTAAATTCTCAGCATGCTCATGCAGCAAATAAATTTGACAACCCCTTTGAAAACATTTTTTCCATTAATTTGTGGCTTTACAAATGACAATCTATGAATTTACAATACATTGTAAGTATTTTTGCACAGAGCCTTGACCTATTAAATAGGCATTTGGATAAATAAATATTGTGGTTTAAGACTTCAGGTCTAGTTATTTAATAAACATTTATTGTGAAGTCAAAGGCTTTCATGGCCGGCATCCATAGTATTTGTGGGTTTTTCGAGCTCTGTGGCCATGTTCTAGAAGAGTTTATTCCTGACGTCAGCATTCTCTGAAGATGGCAGCCACAGATGCTGGCGAAACGTCAGGAATAAATTTTTCTAGAACATGGCCACAGAGCCCGAAAAACCCACAAAAAATGTTTATTATTTATAACTAACACTGATATACTGCACTTCATAAAGTGTTTATTAGTATATTCAAGGGAGCAGGATTTCTGCTTGCATAGGGATTCCTCAAGAACAAATTAAATTAAAGAGGTGTTTATATTCCCCACTCACCATTCAGTGGTCTCATTTTCACAGCAAAACATATTACTTTGACAGGGATTTATGCCTGGCTGACAGGGATTTATCAAACGCTTCCCAGTGACTGTCATAGTGAAGCAGGAGTGTACATCTAAGCTTCCCATATACAGCCCAATTTCTTGGTAAAAATTGGTTCTCTCCATGAGCTGCTGTTATACACAGCTCTTTATGTATTCCCCCTGCCCTCTGCAGCTCATAGCAGCTCCAGGATGTGTGTGTGTGTATATAAAACAATTTGGAAAAGATGACAATTCCCCCATCACACCACAGTTTGTGTCTCCAGCAGTTACTTTGAGCCTTATCAATCAATCAGCATTAGAAAATGCATTTATACATTTCTGAAGTTGCATTTAATTTAGCCCTTAACCAAATAGGACACAATTTCTGTAATTATCATTAGCAATTCTTCATGTACAGGAAACTGGCCACCTCAATAGCATTAATATGAAAACGATAAAATGTGTTTCTATTAATTTTTTTCCATTCCAGACTTTCTTCCAATTATTTTCCCAAATATTATGTGAAATTTTATTATTTATAAAGCATTTAAAAAAAAATAAGTATGAACATCTGTAACCTCTGTGTCTGTCCCATGTCGATATAACATTTTGGTGGCTTGTACAATCGATTTCGTTTGTGTTTGAAACCATCTTATGCTGCATGAGATGATGGACATATAACAACATACTGCCAGAAAACTGAATCATATAAATTAATCAAGTTCAGTTCTTCTTTATTAAGTTCATAGACCAGCACAAGGAAAAAAGGGATACAGAATAAAAGAAGGTAAAAGCAAGATAAAAACAAGTTAAAAACAAGGCAAAAAATAAGGTAAAAACACAGGTTAAAAAGAATATTTAAAATATCCTTTTAAAATCCATTGTGGCAGGGCAAGGTTAGTACTAGCCTTCTACAGAGGTCATTGCTGACAGATTTTAACCGCAGCTGCACAAAATCTGGCAACATTATATGTTATATCAGGGTTGGTATCTGAAAGCAAAAAAGAAGTGTAAAATTGACTGGTGTGTCCTGGATAGAGGTGAAATTAGGCTGAGGCAAATGTCCTTGTAGCTCTGGAGTAATATGTACTCTGTTGTCTCTATTTGGCCAGAGTCACAGGGGCATTATTTATCAAGAGTATTTATAAATTGCATATATATTGGGCCTGAACAGACAGGCCAAAATAAAGCTGCTTCGGGTCACTTTGGACATGTGTTCTTTAAATGATGCATGCCTTTTAAGAGGCTGGAAATTGTGCCAAAGCCTCACTCCAGTCCTAAGGACTGGAGCACAACTTTGGTGCAGCTTCTGGCCTCTTAACATGTGTGTGTCATTTAAACAGCATACCTCCAAAGTGACCCAAAGCAGCATTATTTTGGCCTGTCTGTTCAGGGCCTTATATTGGATTGCAGTCTCAACTGACTATTCTCTACTTACAGTATCTCATAGCCATCATTGTAGAAGGATACATTTGAAAGGCTTGAAAGCTTAACTCTCTTATGTTGGTCCTGGATGTGGCTGTTGATTTAACAAGATGGGCCTTATTTGCTAAAAAGACTAGATGCATTGCAACCTATAAATGCTCTTTAGGGGTTGATATTTTAAAAAATGACAAAAGGACAATACATTAATACATGGCATCCATTTGCATAACACCATCAGTATATTTGTACATTGCTTATAGCCTATATACACCCACTTTAAAGCGAAGCTGCAAAAATTTCTGAGCCTGGAAATCCAAAATTATTTACTGACAGAATGAAGTCATGTACATAAAGGCTGAAGCTTTAAAATATTTTCTAAATAGACAGCTTTGGGGATGGCAGTGGCAAAGCTCCTCTGAACAAATACTGCCAAGAAAACCCCATGATACGTTTGCCTTAGGGTTGCCATAAGTCGGAAATAACTTGAAGGCACACAGCAACAACAAAAATAGACATAAGAAAAAATAGAGACAGCATCCTTACAGGCTTTAAGCAGTATAGCTTTTAGCAAATAAAGAACATCTTTTTAGCATCTAGAGATATGTCTTCTTCTTTTTGGATTTCCCTGGAAGCTGTCTTTACATTTTTGCATTTTTGTATCCTAATAAAGCCATCTGAATGCATATGGAATACAGATTGTGCAAACAACAGCCAGAAGTAGGGTTCATGTATTCTGGTTCCTCAAATTTAGGTACCATGATTTGCATATTATGAAAATTTGTATAACATGCAAATGAAGTACATTGTGCAGATTTCCATAGTGTGCAAATTAAGCACATTACGTCTTGCATTCTTTTGTATCCTTTACACCATTTATGCGGTAAGCCTTGATCAAAGATGGCATTAAGGTGCAATAGCTAGAGTGTTAAACTTGAAACAAGGAGCCCCAAGTTCAAATCCATGCTTGGTTACAAAACCTACAGCAGGGGTGAGTAACTACTCAAGTTGCATGTACTGCACATTCCCTTCATTGGATTTTGGAGGGCTGCACACCCACAATGTGCTCCCAGTATTTAGGGTGAGATTATTATTATTTTTATTCCAAATGGCTCCCATATTCTTAGGAGAGGAGTTTGAACTCCATAGCCCTCTAGGTAGGGATGCCATGTCCCGCCAGTAGGCGGGACAAACCTGCTTTTGGTGCTCCGGTCCCGGTCCCGGTCCGTTTTTGCCACCGCCTCCTCCTCCTCTGGCTCCGCCTCCACCTCCCGGGCCCAAGGAAGTGCCTAGTGCGGTTGCGTGGAGGCGCACGAGGCGGAGGAGGCGGTGGGTGGCTGCCTGCCTGCTGCCTTGCCGTGCAGGCGGGGGGGGAGCACGCCAAGCCAGGCAGGCACCGCCACCTCCTCCTCTGCCTCGTGCGATTCTGCGCGACCGCGCTAGGCACTTCCTTGGGCCCGGGAGGCGGAGGCAGAGGAGGAGGCTGAGGCGGAGGTGGGTGGCTGCCTGCCTGCTGCCTTAGCGCATGGGCGGACGGGGAGCGCGCCAAGCCAGGCAGGCACCTCTGCCTCCTCCTCTGCCTCCGCCTCCGACTGCCATGGCCAAGCCAAGCACCTAGCGCGGTCGCGTGGAGACGCGCGAGGTGGAGGAGGCGGTGAGTGGCTGCCTGCCTACTGCCTTGGCATGCGGGCGGGGGGGAGTGCACCAAGGCAGCCACCCACCTCCTCCTCCACTTGGGCCCGGGAGGCAGAGGAGGAGGAGGAAGGAAGGAAGGAGGAAGGAGGGAGGGAGGAAGGAAGGAAGGAAGGAGGAGGAGGGAGGAAGGAAGGAAGGAAGGAGGAAGTAGGGAGGAAGGAAGGAGGGAGGAAGGACAAGGAGGAAGAAGAGGAGGAGGAGGAAGAGGATAGTGATGATGATGATTATGATATGATGATGATGATGATGATGATGATGATGATGATGATGATGATGATGATGATATGAGTCAGCT
>NC_056523.1:197694758-197779848 GCF_019175285.1 Sceloporus undulatus
GCTCCTTTCTCACCTGAAAGAGGAACACACTGGCACAATAGGCGTTGGGTTGTGTGGAGAGGGGCAAAGGATGTTCATAGGTAAAAGCTTGGAAATGAGACTTCTTCCATTCTAAAATGATATCTATTAAAAGATAGACTCGAAGTAGATTTCCTTTTCTACAAAGAGCATTGTTGCCCCACCCCCAACATCCAAGGATTATGCGGATGCCAACGTGATTAGCTCTTTTTATATGGTCTTTCGGTGGGCTGAGCAGCAAGTAGGGCACATGCTTCCAGTGCATGATGTTAGCAAGCTGGCACTGGATAGATTGTCTGTGCGTGGCAAGAGAGGGCAGGAGGCAGAGGCATGGCTGAGCTGAGAACCAAAGCGGTGTTATGTCCTGATTCCCTTGCCACATTCTGCCCAGCACCAAAACCCCCTTGCGGGCAATGTGGAAACCCTGGGCCTACACGAATGATGCATGAGGCTGTGGTCTACTAACTAAAATGCTCAGAGTCTTGCATCTCTAGTGAACAGGGGTTGGCATGGGGAACTAAATGCATATAATCTTGGATACAGAATGAGAGGTTGAGCTGGATTGCTTCTAAGCTGCCCAGCTTCCCTTTCTCTCTGATTATGGATTGTCGGATGCAAAACCTCATTGTGAGAAGGTTCCAATTCCCCAACTGCAACTTTCCAGAACCAGCTCAATGGAGTGGCACTGTTTGGTCATTGCTCTTTCCGCAAATTTGCACATAGGTAAGTTTTTCCATCATCCTAACTCACAAATGGATAGAGGAAACAGAAAAATTTGGGGATTTGTTTCTGCTCTTATTGGTGCAGTTTTAAGAACAAGTTGTCCGCATGACAATCTATTCTGTTTTGATGGTGATTGGCTGTAGTGGGCTAAAGATGAAGTGTGAATACCGCAACAGGCCCCAGTCTTTACTGGGGGCCTCCATTCCGCACGTTACAAATAAATCAGTGGATACGAATTGACAGAGGGGGCCCCCAAAAGAGCGTGGTTTCACAGCTACATTTGGCTACCGATCGCATTTTTCCCTCGGTTAAAATAACCAACCTTGTTGTGGTTCACATTCATGAATGAATTGATCTCACAAATGGACCCGGCTCCATGCCCAGTCGAAGGGGAAACATTTAAATCGATTCTGATCCACCTCTAGTTCAACTGCTTGCGGCAAGAATACAAATTTATCCAAAAAGTACACAGAAAAGAAAAACTGCAGCATTTACAAAAGATGTTGTTTGTTCTAGGGTCATGCCCCTCCATTGCGAATCAGCTCTTCAGCGTATTGTGTTTTCCAGTGGGAAATCGTCCATGAGATTCAGGAAGACCCAATAAACCAATTGTGATGATCGTGGGTTAAAACGGTAGTGGGAATCAAGGCTCTGGGGATTCACATAAGGGACTGAACCGGCGAATTCAACACAGGGGGCTTTACATAAATAAGCCAAGTACTTTGGCTGGTGCCTCAGAGATCCAGGGCTGGGCTTAAGGTGAAGAACAAGACTATAATTGTTACACCTTCTGCACTATTCCATGTACTTGGCATTGTGACTGGCTGCAAAATGATCTTACTTCCAGCTCCTGACAAGACACGAAGACTGCTCTTCTTCGGCTGCTCTTCTCTGCAGTAGCACAGTTGGTTATATTGGTTAAACGGGTATGCAGGGCCAATAACCCATGCGGGCTCACACAGCGCTTGAATCTCCAAGCTTTTTTCCAACCGCCATCCACCTTTCCCCCATGCCGCTGGCCGTGACCCTGCATTAATGGCAGTGGCTGGCACTGGTTTAGTCTCCCACTTATACCAATGGTGTTTTAACACAACCCCGTGCTACTATAGAAGTTGGTGTTCACTGCGTCACTCTGAGGAAGTATGGGTCACATGTAGAGCACTTGGGAAAAAACTCTGTTAGAGAAATGACTCGGTTTAAATGAGACGAATTTGCAATGAAAATACTTCTGGAAGCATTATATCCTTGTTGTTTGCTTCAATTTGTGGTGCGCGGGGGGACATAAAGGGGACTAGCGGAATGACAAGCTGGGATCTGATTAACAAAGTGGTAATTTTACCGACTTGTACAGCGCCTGTGTGTACAATTACAGCCTATAGAAATAACGCTTTAATAATAATAATAATTAATAATTATAATAAGTGGCGATCTGCAACATAAGGTTGTAATGTGGCGATTCCTGCTTAAGTTTTTCAGCTGTTGCTTTTTTCTCCCACCTGGGATAGTACACCATCCATTCGTTTCAATCAACCCCAAAACCCCTGTTTCCCATCACATTTATTAGGGCTGTGTTGTGACAGTGCCCACCCTAACGTTTTCCTTTTCTAAAGTATTTTTTGTACTTCTGCAAGACCTTGGGCTTCTCACTACAGGACTTCTTAGCTACACACCAGCCAGGTTGCCTGCAACAGCACGTCGTGTTGTTGAAGGAACAACCGGAATATACTAGGTTTTAAAAAAGCACATCACTATCACATTCTTTCTCGTGCATTTGCACTCTTATTATGGAATGATGCTGTTGGTGATCCATGGTCCTGTGCTCACTTGTCACACAACTGTCTCACTAACCTGCCTTCCTCCTGCTATGTATGCCCGCTACAACAGCACATGGTGCCAGGTCAAAACCAAGCTCAGCCTACTTTGGGAATGCTGAGTGAGGGAGGAGGCGAGGGGCAGAGAGGAAAGGAACCAAGATCATGTCCCATCGCATGCAAGTGCACTGACCGGAGTATTGGAGATTGTGTCAGTGGAAGGGATCTATTGCACCACGAAGTGTAGTGCGGTAGGTAGTAGAAAAACAGTGGTATTCTGGGAATGCCATTCGTGATGGAGTTTTCTTTACCGTCAATGAAAAGCTGTCTTGTCTCCATACCCAAACGAGTTGGCAATTTGCAGGAGCAGCCACAGAGGCAGATCGGATGGTGGTTATGTCAATAAGTACTGTCCAAAGAACACTATTGCGTCGTGTGTTATTTTGTGCCTTGAAATCATTTCCACAACTTAATCGGGTCTAGCCTGCAGGCAAACCTAGATTACAGAGTTTTCTTGCGCAAGTTTCGTTCATTCAGAAACGGTTTTTGCCATGTGTCATTCACTCTGAGGGTCCAGAGGAGTGTGCTGTGGATTTGTCCCAGGGTCACCAGCAGTAGTATTATAGCTATTGTTTACTATGACCAAGCAGGCTAGTTACAACCCTGGTTTCCGTCCGATAGTCCTAATCCCAAATGTCCAAACGTGCCTACAACCACACTCATGTGATTATATCATTCATGACTGTCTAACAACCTCCGCTTTGTTGAAAACATCTAGGTCTGTAGGTTGGCCTTCCCTAAGGCCATTCTCTCGATGTCGGTTTGTGTGACTATCTTCTGCCATCTTAGTCGCATGTGTTTTGCGGATATGTCTTCCATTTGAATCAAAACACAACTCATCCATGACATTTGTCTTCCATGCCTAAAGTAGTAATCAAGGAAAACATCTTGTATTCAAACTGGAAACTTGCCATGGATGCATGTGAGCTGGATGGGAGCCTTTTATGAGGAAGCGGCGTGTCCGCCGTTTCAGACTGACGGGTTTTTTAAGTAAGCACAATGGTCAAAGAGAGCCTAATTTGTGGGGGGCTTCTCCAGACTAGCTATTCTGACTGCCTGGATATTTCTTGACAGGAATGTGACACTGCTGAAGCAACATTGTGATCACGTAGAAAAAAGCTGTTGGATGTTACTCTTTCTCAGCAGTTGTTGAGGGCAATCAAGGGTGGAATCTGGAACATTAAGGTTCCCAGTGTTAGGATAGGATTTCGGAAACGCATGTTTGGCAATGCAGAGTGCGTGTAAGGCAGGAGGTGAGGGCCACAACAGAGCCATCTTGTCAAGGGAGTACATAAAGCCCAGAATCAAGAAGACTCTCTCATCTTAGGCCAGTTGTTGGGCCAAAGCATATCATGCGCACCAATGAATATTGTCATTGTTTGAAGCGGTGGTAGGTGTTAACAGAATGTGTATAAAAATATTTCCAGAGCTTTCACCGATCGATAGTATTATACAAGTCCCAAGGCCCACCAGTGCGCTTGTACAGGCAAGAGTTTCGTATGCATACACAAAAGAAGGAGAACAACAAGCCGTTATCTATACTGTAATGTCGCGCTTTGTCCCCTTCCATCGCATCCGCTGGCTCTGCCTTCTGTAATGGGTGTGCTGGAGTCCAGCCGGGCATGACTAAGATTGTCTTCCTCCCATATCTCTACATTCAGACATAGATGTGGAAGCGGATATGCAAACATTACGTACTTTGGAAAACCAACTGGGCATTTTCTACAGTTGATGATTTATCAGTAGAAGGAATAGTTTGTCTCTTCGCCTCACACAAGTTGAAAAGACTTGTGGGGCAGGGAAATAGGTGTTGGAAACATGCTTTTGTACCATCGCGGGTACTCTCAACCCATCAGTCTCACATTGGAAATGAAATAATGTCCACAGATTTCTCTGGTCCTCAGGACCAAATTTCCTTACGAATCAAGCCAGAAGGGAATTATTGATACCAGGAAAACAATTCTAAGCCTTGTTCTCCTCCTAACTCTGTCCATGGGCATCCCTGTTAGTTGGTTTTTCGTGCGTCATTGCGGATCTCATCCACAGCCTGAATTCTCCTGATTCAAGGTTATTCTACTGACAGCAGCACTCTGTCCAGGCTCCCCAATGACGATGTAAGAACTTCGTAACTGGTTCGATTGGGAGACCAAGAGGATGTGCGTTTGCTTTGGCAGACAGCTCCATCTCCCAGTTAAACCAGGGACAGCAGCTAGGAGAGGTGATGGGGAAAGAAAAAAACAAAAACTCAGCAGGACACCCTGCACTTGGCACAGTTTGTCTGCCAGTCCGTTGTCAGGCCAATATTATATATAGAGACCAAAGACAGAGTGTCACCTAGTACAAGGCACGTTCTTCTTGGTTCTTCGTATGATCAGACTCTTGCTATCGTATTTTCGTCTGCGTACGCCACACAGTCACCAACAGTTTCCTGACATGTACATGTTTGCGATTATATGTGTTTTCTAAACCTAAATGTGTCCTCTCAGCCTCGTGATCAGCTCAGACATCCCTGTGCTGGTGCCAGCCATCTTTGTGACTTGTGATATTGTAAAATGCATCCCATGTCGTTGTGGTTGTGTGTGATACAATCGGCAGCTGGTGGGTAGGGGGTGGGAGTAGCACTTTAGCAGAACATGACACTGAATTCCCTCACCATCTTAATCGTCACAAACCATCTCCATCAGTTTAACCAAACTTGTCCCTGGGAGGCAGCCTAGATGTGTGTGCAGCTCGGCTGTGGTTTTACATCTGGGAAAATGGTGATACCGGTGGATTTAATTGGATCTATGTCCTCTTCTCCCTCTTTTTTAATTTTTTTTATGGTGTTTACGGTGGGATTCCATTGGATGCTATGTTCCCATGCATCCCTTGAAGTGACTCAAATAATTTCTGACTTCTTCAGTCAACATCCCTTTCCAGTGCGCTTAACTGTGCCTCTGCTTTGCTAACACGTGGTGGGGGCAGACAATGAGGAGGATATCTCTGCTTCTACAGGCACAGGTTTGTAGCGAGGATAGACCAACTTAGTCATATTATTATCAACAATGTAGAATAGAAAATTCAACATGTCTGCCCCCGGGGAACCGGGATCATGGCACCAGCTTTCCTACCCAGAGATCTTCACAATTCTCTTTGTATTAGTAGGTCCTATTTCTTTCGTATTTTTAATTTGAAGGTTGGCCAAGATTGTTTTGGCCAGCTTGTTCCTGTTTGTTGTTTCTTAATGGTAGCTTTTCATTTTATATCTTATTTATGAGACTATTTCGTTACCCTCATCTAAGTTATTTTTCACCTACCAATCTATTATTTAGTCTATCAGTGGGTTTCTCCAGGTTCGTTATTGCCCTTACCATTCTTCTTCCTGGTGTATGCTGTCCGAAATGTGTGAAATCCAGAATCCTTGTCTGCGTGTCTTATATATATTATCTTTGCCTCTTCATGTGCTCTTTTAAATTTTATTTAATTTTAGACTTGGTGCCCTTCTAAATGATAGTTTGAAATCCAATCGCAATCTTTCCACCTTGCACCCCTTAATAAAAGCCTTCTCTCAATTCAAGTTTGTTAAGCTATTCACGTGGTTATCTTAATTATTCACCAGACTTTTTTGGCAGACTGCTCTTGTAATTCTTCCTTTTTTGTTCTCCTCCCCCCGTTTTCTTCTGGTCGTTACTGTCGTTAGTTGAGACTAGTCAAGCCAGTGTTCAGGGCTCTGTCATTTTCATACATTCGGCTCCACACATCTATTTTGGATTTTTTTTTGCTTTTTGGTGTGATACCTGCCATTGTGCATTTGTATCATTGAGAATTATATAATTGAGACTTGGTCTGTCTCAGGGATACCAGGAACAGGAAGTGCAAATCTAGAATTTGCGCCTCTCGCTCTTTCCTGCTTGATTACCTTGTCCATTCATCAATTCCTGTTTCCTATTATCAGTTACCCTTATCTCTGAAATATATTGCCCACTATCAGGACGCAACCCTATCATTAGGTAAAGTGTAGGTTTTGCCAGATTGGAAAATTGGAGAGCGGCTCCTGTATCTCTAATGGTTAGGGAGGAGGGGCCACCATCTCTGCCTTGATTCCTTCAGGAAATTATGTGTGTGGCATATTAAATGAAATTATTCTTCATTAGTATTATTCTTTTATTATTATTATTAATTAGGATGAGTAGTATTAACGGCTACCAGTTAAAATTATTTTAAAGGCACCAGTGTAAAATCCCAGCTGAGTCTTGCTGCAATTGCTAAGCAGAATCAGCTCGGGTTAAGTACTTGGAGTGGGGAACCATCAATGAATACTCAGTACGGTAGCTATGATTTTCAGAGGAAGGACCTGGCAAAACCACCTCTGAGTATTTCCATCGCCAAAGAAAGTCCTGTGAGGTCTATAAAGTTAAAACATGCAACTTTGAAGGGACAAGAGGAAGGGGGATTTCTCCGGGTGGTGTTAAATGTTTTCAAGCTGACACCCTTTAGAGTGAGGTCGCTGTCCTCATGCAGAATGGTCCTTCACAGATGAGCCAAATATCCCTTTGGTGAGGTCGAGAACCATCTTACCGCCTTCCTGGCCCACTTATCTACATCCACTCATACTGCTTTGCTTGTGGCAATGCGCTCTTCTTCCTTGCCACCCATCTGCCCATTTTTTGCCCAGTTCACACTATCCTGTTTTCATCTATGAGGAAAATAATACATACCCTCCTGAAGTCAGTTAGTGATCAGCTTGACTCGAAGAACCAGAGAGGGCTTATGGCCCTGTCCCCTTTTTTTTAATAGCTTAGAGCAGTGGGACATGGTGGCCTTATTCTTATGCGGTGTGTTAAGATATTATGATGCCGACTCTGACAAGCAGGTCAGCCACGAGTACGGAGCAGAGTTCGCAGTTTGCAGATCCAGGCACTACGTGACACGTGAGATCTCTATCATTAGTCCCACAGCTTCTGGCCCAAACTAGACAGTTTCAAAAACAAAGCCATGTAAAAGCGAAAGTAGATAAGTAGATAAATAGGTAGCACACTTTCAGTGGGAAGGTGACTGGCATTCCATGCAGTTCATCGCTAGGCCACATGGAACCATGGAGGGTCTTGTCCTTTGACAACTGCTGGGATCCCCTGAGCTTATTAACGAAAAGCGTTTTTATCATAACAGGCCACTGGAACTGGGCCTGGTGGATTTACAAAGAGAAAGAGCCATGATGGAACCGGAAATGGCTGGCATAAAAATCATACAACACCAGTTTAACTGCCAAGGAGTGAATGGCCGACTGTTCAATGGAAAATGTCTCAATTGCATTCGCGGAAGCATGCCAGAGGGGAGAAATTTGTCAGGACCACTTGCTAAACAGTTCACTGGAAAAATCGCATCCTGGCGGGGCAACGCATCCAGAACGCGATGAGAACTTCCTGCGATCAGCAGTTCTTCTGTGTCTTCTGTGTGTTAAGATGCCGTTTTCATGCTGAGCCTTCCCAATTCCCTCATCATGCCCCCTTTGTAACCGTTGGATGTAACGTTGACAGGGGCCATTCGTTCCAGGGCCTGGTGCTATAAAACTACAAAAGATAGGATTGTAACCACCCTGCTACAGTTGGTCACAACGTTGACAATCACATTCAACAGGGGAAATTACTTTTTACCTTAAAAGCATGATCTTCCCTTACCCTTCTATACCGAGAGACACCCTTTAAATATCTTTTGTTGCCCATGGACCCTCCTCCACCCCCCATCCTTAAGATTGTGTAAATCCCCAACAGTGCTTTAAATAGATTTATACTCCTGCAGGGGTCTTCCTATTTGTGAAGCGGCGAGGAGACGAGAAGAGAAATAAGTAAATGCCACCAATTTACTGTTATACAATCAGTTTTTATTTGGACAGCTTGTCTATACAGTAAACTAACTGGCAACAAACAACAGATTAGTGTTAGTCTGCCATTTGTGGTGCTGAGGAGGGTGCCAGCCAGCAGTAGTGTCATGGTGGTTGTGCATTGCAGGGACACCATGCAGAGCGAGGTGACAAAAAATGACTACTGCCATGCTCAGTTGTTTTGCAATGTCCAGACAACCCACATTGCAAAACGTACATGTTTTTTTTCAGTGCATAAAAATTTAAACGCAGTATTTTTTTTCATGATTTGGGGGTGTTTGGGGGCAAAGCTATAGTATACCGTCTTATAATACTCGACCATTAAGTCAACCTTCCAATGTAATCAATTGAGGTCAGGTTTTTTTGGGGTCAAAAATTATGGGATTTTGATAGTGACCCGTGTTATAAGTTGAGGTGTAAAAAACGTAGGGGTATGGTGACACAAGGATCTAAACTGATGAAGAAAAATAGAAAACAATTGCTAAGATAACCTACCATCGTCCAGCAGGCATAACTGTTTCGATACTCACACTAAAGGCTGGATCTGGAATGTCTGAGAGGAATAGAGAAGGTGTCCCAATGCGTTCCAGAGGACAGATGTATGCTCTTTGCTTTTCGTTCGCAGAGCATGGTTCCTTGTTTGACATAAGCAGTTAAAGTACAGTTCATTACATTGACCTGTGGGATAACGTCGACTTAGGTTTTTTTGAAGTCAATTTTTTGGCTAACAATGTCTAGACTTATACCATGAGTGATATACAGTACATGAACTAGTCTGTAATTATCTCTGTTTGTTTAATTTTAATATTTCAGTAGTGACTAACTGTACCAGAAGAGTGCTCGTAGTAACAGGAGTACAGAGTTCAAGGCAAGCGGAATTTAACTAAATATCCTAGAATGGCGCAGAGTTGGAAAGAGAGCCTTTCAAGGGCACATAAAGTCCAACCCTCGACTGACATTGGCATTTAGGCTCTTTCATTTTCAAGATCCATCCTCAGTACTGTTTATCCTTACTTTTCCAAAACCCAGTGTTTCCGTCCAGGGTGTTTTGGATCCCCCATCATGCCCTAGCCAGCAGTGCTCAGTGGTTTCAGAAAGTAGGGAAATGGTGACCGGTTTTTTGAGATCTTCAGTTTTGGGAGAAAAGCATGATATACATATGAATATAATATCAATATGTACAACATGCTGGTGAGCACCAAGGTCAGGGCAGACTGGCCTTGTGACCTGCCTGGCATTGGCTCTGTGGAGTGTCTCAGTGCAAAGCTCTTTCCAATCATTTGGTTGCTGCAGTCCTGATTTTTATACACAGCTATAGTCTGCTTTTGCAGGATAGCTCCCTTTTTGTTTGGCGAATGGGCCTTTAGTAGACCCAGTTTTTTGACTGTAGGGGACCTTGTACCCGGAGACAGGAGACCAATCGGAGGTTTCCAGTTTCCCCCCTACAGAAGACCCTTTAGGCTGCAGCACCTATGGTGTTTCAAAGACCCCATCCTCCCTTGCTTTACCATTATCAAGATTAGGGCGAAAGCAGCTTAAGCTGGCCAAAGCATTGACATATGTGTAGGATAGCTTGTCATGGCAACCAGCCTGCAGGCCCATGGGGCCTGCCAACCTAGGAACCGAGAATGGCTGTCATGTGGAAAGGGTGGGTTCGCGGGGCGGACAAGGGGTGGAGGAATAACCCCGGGGGTGTGCCATATCTCAATCCAATTTGCCTCAGGCCCCAAGCTTTCTCCTATCGACATATGTTTGTTGGCAAGAGTGGGACGTGAACGTAAGCGGGGGAAGCACAATCCTCATTGGTTGGCAATCTAAAGAGGATTAGAGACTAGAGATCCATAATGCCACTGTTAAGGGCTTAGCCTGGACTCAAAGTGGGCCAGAGTGCCTGAAAGTGATACCAGATTACGCTGGGCGTGATCCCAGGGGGGGTCTGGAGATTCGCTAAAGAGGGCGAAGGGGTTGCATATTCCTTGTCTACAGGACACAACAGGACAGCAGTTGTTCGCCAACAGTTTAAGAAAGCAGAGAGCAAAAGAGAGCATCTTGCAACCAGGACCACGGAGTCTCTACTACAGCGTTCCCCCCCCCTTCCTGGAGTCCCACCAAGAAAGAGCCTTCCAACCTATTGTTTGGTTGTTGTTGGAAATGTAACACAGGGCCAAGTTACACTTCTTTGATGGGAACTATAACGTTTTTCAGTTACTTACTATGGGTTGTTCCTTGTTCTGGCATCTGACATTCTGGCTTGGCGAGCAGGATTTCTGGGCAAGATAATTACAAAAATTAATCATTGTCTAGGTTGCATAAGGATAGAGGACATCAGGAAGAAGTTGGAGATTAGATAGGAGAAAGTAGACAGGCGGCGGCTGAAGCTTGAGAAACGGTACATCAGACATGTGTAAGATAATATATCATGAGAGGAGAATAGAAAGTTGGCATAGATAATAAGTGTCGATGAAAAGGAGCAAATAGACTGTTCCCTGGTCAAAAAACTCAACTATGAAGAATTTGAGAAATCACTAATTACTGTAGTATTGTTTTAATATCAATTGATTATGCATGCTACTGATATGATATAAATGGACTATTTGGATTGTTCCAGTCGCTGTATTTTGCTTGTGATGAATTTGAAATGATTGTATTGATGTGTTAATTAAAAAAAATAATTTTAATTTTTAAAATTTACATTTTCTAAACTCTGAAAATGCAAAGCCAGTGGGTGGTATAGTGCGTTTGAGTGTGTGAACTATGACTGTGAACAACTGCAGGATTCTGAATCCCTGTTCAGCTCATGGGAACCAACACTGGTGGCAACTACTTCAAACCTCAGAGGACGGCAAAGGGCAAGCCTCCTCTGAGAAAAGAAATCTTGCCAGCCACAACATGTGCTATAGGTAGGTCTCATCATACGTTGGGGCAATGACTTGAAGGACGCACAATGCAAATTAACAGCTACTGAAACCTATAACCATGAGGACTCATAGGACTTGAGCCATCAACAACAATGATGAGCTCAGTGCGATTTGCGCCACAATCAGCCTCAAGAGTGGGAACTTGAAGGTGATATTTCTCGCATCTCAACTCTCGTAGTCACCCCTGCTTCACACACTGGATTGTATTTGCAACACAGATTGCCATACTGGCATTGTACCTGATGGGTGCCGTAGGCTACAACACACCTTGTTAGCAAGCAAGGACCAATAAAGCATTCCTGTTTCTGTTTTAACGGTGGTGTAACAGACAGCAAAAGTGTTGGCAGGTGCGCTTAATAAATAACCAGTTAGTTTACTAATTACTTCCTTGTTGTAATAACAAACGGCCATAATGATGTGTACTACGCAGCTGTGTGAGCATTAACTAGGGCCAAGTTTGACGTTCCTTTGGTGTAATTACTGAGTATATACTCATGTATAAGTCTAAGAATGTTGTTGAGTGGCGAAAAATTGACCCAAAAATCATTGAAGTCGGACTTGTCTATGGGTCATGTGTAAAGTACTGCACCTTTAATGTCTTATCAAAAAAAAGGAAACATCCCCCTATGGTGAAAGCGCACAGAATAATAATCTGTCCTGGAAGGCAATCTGATCCTTACTCGCTACTCTCTCCATCACATCCAGTTTTGTAGCAAGCCACCAACAGTTATAAACTGTCGAAATTGTGCACTATCTTTGACATTGTTTCTCCGTTGTTTCATCCTTTACAGCTTCTTGTTACATACTTATATGTTTTTCGAACAAATCCAATTTTTATAGCAAAATCCCACAATTTGCGCCCGAACATCTGCCCGTGATGCCAACTTATAGTCGCGATATATATATGGTATAACTTTTAGTTACTTCTAGGGTTGCCAGGTGTCCCGTTATGTTAACAGTCAACTACGCTTATCATATAAAGGTCAGAAAGCTTGCGCCTTATAGAGACTGCAGGTGTCCCTTAGTTAGTGGGGTCTGCCCCCCAATTTGAGGGTTGTTCTGACCAAAGCTTTCTCTTTTCATGAAAGACTGCAATGAGATGGCCCCCCTTCAAAATGCTGTATTTGGAGATTGTGGCCCTTCTAAAGGATGGGCCCAATGTGTGCATCGTGGGTAAATGTGAGTATGTGGGTTAATATGTTAATTTTTCACCAAGGGACTGCACTGTGCTCAGGTTCAAATGAATATTAAAAACAATTATTTGCATTTCGTAATTTAGGTTAGGGACCACACTTAAGGTTAAATAGCTACTTTGTGAATGTTAGCCTTGCATGCCCGTTAATTGTTGACCGTCCCTTATTACTTAACTGTTTTGGAAACCCTGGGCAACATCTAGTTGCTTCTATAAGTTATCTAGGGCAATGTTTCACTAAATGGTTCAAACTGCTAGCTCGCTGTTGCTAACTGAGATTGTCCTTTGTATTGCAGGCCATGCCGACTTGGGGCAAGCAGTGTTTTTGGTTTTTTAACGTAACCACAAAACCAACTATTCGGGTTAGTTGTATAGAAACCAGGAAGATCAAAAAAACTTCTTTTTAAAGCAATTGTAACTCCTAACAGGTATGTAAACTGCTTGCTGGTAAAGCCTTGAAGTCCTATAAATCTGCATTCATTTTTGAAGTAACTTTTCCAAGCATCTCATCAAATAGTCTACAAGGTGTTTTGTGCCTCCATGGTCTTGAAAACTATGCGTCAAAAAAACACACCAATTTCTAAAAATAACCAACAACCCACTACCCATTCACACTCACACAAATCCAAGACTCGAGTACAGCTAAAATAATATTCTTACTTGTTACGTGTACTTGTATGGATAAGTGTATTATAGATCCAATATTATTTATTGGTGTGTCCTCCTGGCGTAATATGTGTGGGAAGAACAAAAAAGAGTTTTCAGGAGTGGTTCTTTCTGCCAGTCTCCATCCTATTTTTCCTCTTTGTGTATGGCATTGCCACTATGCAATCCTTTCCTTTGCTTTACATAATTAATTAGATTGTTTTTCTCTTCCTTGCACATAACTCCCCTCTGTGTGCTGAGAAGCATTTGACATTAATGTTATATGTTAGCTGTACTTCCAAAAGCTTTTAAAATTATGATGAAAATGGTAAGTGGGCTGCCAGTGAAGAGTGACAAGAATTATACAGCTTGAAAACAGATCTGTATGTAAGGAGACACATGTTGTGTGATCTTGATTGTAAGCACCATTTACTCAAGAGTTTAACTGTCACTATGTCAACGGGGCCTAGCCTGGCTTGTTGCGCCCTTCACAAAGGCAGGATTGTGTAAACCACAGGTTTGTTTGTGGAGTTTACAGATGCCTCTTGGAATGAAAGGGGCAGATACAACATTACGATTCCAGAATGTCATGCTTAAACAAACATATGTCTTAGTGATCACTTAGTGCACCTGCTTTCTGATCAGGAAAAAGGAAAGGCATGCATGCATGTCACCTAAAGCTTTGCTTAATGGTAAGCCCCGAGATACACCCCCCCCAGTCTTTGGTCGTACTGTTGTATATGAGGAAACATAGCCATGGTGGACTCATTTCCCAAATAAGCAAGCATGCAGAGGAGTCAAGTTCAGTCTCGTAATTGGAGACACCAGTAGTGCAATAGCCAATTACTTGAATGTTAAAAAACTGACAGATTAATAGCCGTACCGTACAGGCCAAAATAAAGCCTGCTTTCGGCGTCACTTTGGGGGGTATGCTGGTTTAAAATGACTACATGCGTCCTCAAGAGGGGCACGAAAGCCCACACCAAAGCCATGTTTCCAGGTCCTAAGGGCTGACATTCTTAACTCCCTCATGTGGCAAAGAGAGGTGTGGGTGTGAGGCACGCACAAATTTGAACAGTGACCACACTGGTCCCATTGGCACATGCCAAACTGTGTTTTGAATGCTGTTAAGTACAGCATGCACCTGCAAATGCCCTCCTGATGTTATAGGCATGACGTTCTTAAAGGGGATAGATTTGCTCTCATGGCCAGTTTAAATTTAATTACATGTCTGATTGCTTGTTTTTATTGAGTTGAATACATTAATAAGCAAGCCAGAAATGTAACTTCAAATGGCCTGAGCAGGGTGATAACCTTTTTTAACACATCTATGCCTCTATAACATGGATTTGGCAATCAGGTGCATGACTTGTTTGTACTAGTGTAGCCTGTAAACTTCCTTTTAAGGATTTCAGTGCTAGTTGATCCCTATAAATATTTTGTGTGGCTGCTCTTTTTTTTTGTATTTACTTGTAAAATTCTGTTTTACATCAGTTGTTTGGAAGGGTTTTTTTTTATCATTATTGAAGTTTTGGTATTGTTATCCTATGTAATCAGGCATCCTCTAACAGTTGTGTGTGATTGATTCCGGAGGTTGATATTTAGAATACATACAAATGTAATAATTAATAATTTGTTTTATTTATAACCGCTTATTAAGATCATAGCGGTGACAGCAAGAAGCTAATTAGCAAGTAATAATTGCCCCAACAGTCGGGTACTCATTTTAGGACTCGGCAAGGATGCAAGCTGAGTCGAGCTTGGGCCCTTTGCCTGGTCTTAACTCGCAACCTTGTGGTCTTGAGTGAATGGCTGCAGTACAGGAATTTAACCACTGCGCCACCAGGGCATCCCATAAGGAACATAAACTTGGGAGTAGTTAATGTAAGATCCAGGGGATCTGGAATTATTCTGAGATACTGGGGTTACTTGTCTCAGAGGCTGCCACAGTTTTTAACCAATGTTGCCCTGTTCAAACATGGGCACTGACAATCTGATGGTATAACCAGGCAAAGATGTTAGCTTTTCTCAGAAGAGTTGCTAGTAGGTATACAGCATTATGTCAGTGTACCAGACCTAGAACAATCGGGGGCCTGAGTGGCTAAGTAGTTAGGGGGAGGAGATCTTTGAAAGGCTATGATCTTACACCATTCAGTCTGTTTTAGCCAAAATTAACCCACCTAGACTTGTTCTTTTTGGCACAGAAGAAGGTTGTATAAATATTTTCACTGTGTGTTGTTGATGAAGCAGCAGCTATTCATGTCACACACCTGAATACAACACATTCACTAAGGAATATAACTTCAGCAGGTGAAGGTGAGTGGGAGATTGCTGCACAAAGGCAGAAGTGTGTGGAGGCTGTTGCCATGTCCCCAAAAGTGCAAAGGGCCCCGTACAGACAGGCCAACATACGAAGCTGTTTTTGGGTCACTTTGGAGCAATATCGGATGTTTAAATGACTACACCCATCTTCAAGAGGCTCAAGAAGTGTGTGCCAAAGCTGGCATCTCCAGTTCCTGGTAAGCATTGGCTTTGGCGTGAGCTGTCTGGACTCTTAGGATGCATGCATCATTTTAAACCAGCTATACCTCCAAAGTGTCCCGAAGCCAGCTTTTAATTTTGGCCTGTCTGTACGGGCCCAAAGTGGTTGTTTGGTGAAATTGGTTCTTGGTGTTTTCTGATGAGACCAATTGCTGTGGTTACTCTGTTGATGCTCAATAGTTCAACATTCGACTGTGTTCCACCACATATTTACCACAGCCACAACAATTGCAAAATATTTGTACAACACAGGGGAGCACAATTAGCCGCAAGACATGGGGGTTTTGGAGTTGACTGCCAGTTCTAAGCATACCTTCCTTGAACAGGCAACATAGCATCCAACAAACGTTTTCGTTCTTTTCATACAATAAGGGTGCACACAGATTGCAGCCTTCACTAGTGGGTCTTAACAACAGTACGTATCCTTAAAAAAAAGTTTGCCACTTTTTATCGCACATGTCTATTAATGCTGACTGTCAGTCTATACTGTACCCATGCCGTTTAACACATCAGCCTTTCTGTAAGTCTTAAGCCCTAAGATTCTAGAGACATTCTTCACACATTGCGCACTTTTAAGTTTACCTAGATGTTTTAGCGTGTGTGAAATGCAACACCACATTGTGTTTACCAATATGTCTATAATATACGAACACTGCAGCAGAGGGACTCTTTGGCTGCAGTTTTCCCTGTTTGTCCATGCTGTGGTGAATAACCTTAAGACAGATTACCAGACACCCTATTTGAGGCGGGACTGACACCCGCCCCTTTCACACGCCGGATCCGGTAGCTCCTGAAATTCGCTGCAGAACGGGCAAGCCGCTGAGGCCCGTAATCTGCCGCTTTACAGGCTGCGGGGGGAAAGCAGGCCCAAAACCACGCGCTTCCCCGCAGCCTGAAACAGGGGTGTCTTGGGGCTTCAAGCCCCAAGGACACCCAGCGGCGGCGTGGAGCGGGAGAACGGGGCCACTTGGCCCTCTTCTCCTTTGCTTCGCTGGCGGGGCCATGCACGTTTACGTGAAGGCGCCCTGCCGCGGATTGAGGACGTCCACCATCCGCGCCGCCCCCGTTCTAGAGGCGACGCGTCCGGAGCCGTGACATCCTCCACGGCGGCGGCCAGATTCGGAAGGGCCGCCGCCGTTGGTTAGTGTCGTTGACGAGGCACGACACTAGGGTTCGAGGCGAGCGTGCGCAGAAGCACCGCCTCCTTTTGTAACCCACTAGTGCGTGTGCTCTGTCACGCACTAAAGTGCTCGGTCTGTCACACCGGCCACAGTTTTGCTTTTGTCGGAACATTCTGAATTGGTCTTGAAGTTGTGTCATCTAATGATTTTGATGTTGATCTTTCAGTTGTAGCACGTCCTACTTATTTCCTAGACAGAGTGGACTGTTCTCTGTCATGCCTTTGTGCTTGGTCATTATTAGGATACTGTGTGGCGGTTTAACAGAACTCCCGTGTTGGGGCGGCTACTGTTCCCGCCCCTTTCCGACGCGCTCGGACGGGGCCTCAGCTGCCCCGAGTCTAGGCAGCTACTGAGGCCTCCGATCCGCCGCTTTCCAATGGCTGCGGGGAAGCTGCGCAAAACGCCACTTCTCCGACGCGGACTGGAAAGGAGTGTTCGTAGTGGGCTTGCATGCCCCCAAGGACACGCCGACGGCGGTCAGGGTCGACGAACAGAAAAGGGCCTGCTTGACCCCTTGTTCTGCCTGTGCATCGTGCTGGCGCAGATCCGTCTAAAAGCTGACCACCACAGCTGAACGCACAGCTGGAGAAGGAGCTCCATTTCAGAGCTCCATTCTGGTGCTCCACGGACTAACTGGCGCCCCATGAACGCCCTCCGCGCGGTGCCCGCACGTCAACTTCGCATCCCTCACACGCCGTATGGATGGTGGCGCGGTCATTCGATGACGTGCCCCCAATGGTGGCATCCATGTGTTTCATAGGGGCACCGCCATTTTTGTACGTACTTAGGTACGTACATAGGGTTAGGGGCATCCGGAAGGGACGCCCGTCTTCCTAACCCTAGTACTGTACTTTAGAACAGGTGTCTGTAACGTCGCCCCGTGTTGTGAATTGATGTTTGATGCAATTTGAGGAAAGCAGAACACTGTCTTGCTTTTTGGTGTGCTGGACCGATACCCAGTCCTCAGTACTAAGAGCCACATGGACAAGCCAACATACTAAGGAACTTGGTATGGATAATACACAGAATGGACACAGAGAGCAGCAACTGTGGGTTCCCGAGATCACGAAACACTCGAGAAAAAAGCTGGGCATGGAAGGTCGTCCTTAGCAACAAATGACCATTATGGTTAATCTGGGGATGCGACAGTAGCATAAAGGGCAATCCATTGGAAGAGATATTGGCGGAGGTCTCTAAGCTAGAAGCAAAAGTTGAAGTTGGACTGTAAGGGTCTGGCTAGTTAGATCCTCAGTGAGGAGCTACATCTCACCCACCAAATTCCACAGATATTTTACATGTGAAGTGAGAGTAAATCAGCAGCCTAAAATGACGCTCTTTTGCGGTGGGTGTGGTCTAAATCTGTTTTTTGTGAGCATTCAGCATTGGGGACCAGAGTGGCCTGGAAAATAACTTGCACTAGTTGGGTCGAAACTAGTGATCTAGGGTTGACTCACAACTGTGGCCCCACATCTTTAGAGCATTTAGTAGCAGAGCGATTGCAGCCAGGGAATGGCTGGTAGATACTGTTGGTGGGGGTGGGAACAAATCATCTTCATTTTTAGAACTCTGTCCTCCTGCAAACAGCTGCGAGTTGTTTGTGGAATCTCTCTGTGGGGGATGGGAAACAATAATAGCTTCGACAATATACATAGATATATCTATATATATATAGGGTATACTATATATATCTATACTTATGATATATGAAAAGAGAGCAAATTAAACAATGAAGTTCCCTTAAGGATGAGAGCAGCACCTGATAAGGAGACATCCTGGACCAGAATTTGTATACTTTACTCCGTGCAAAATTATCCTAGTAATTCAATGATTTTGCGTTGGCGTCGAAGCAAAACACAATAGTTTGCCCAGGACGTGTTAATTGTGTTTCTGTAGTAAAATAAGTCCTGAGCCGCATGTGGCGTCTTTGTTTAATCCTGTCCTAATCCTGTTTAAAAAAAGGAGTAGTGTGTACTATGTCTATGATATGAATATATTCTTAGCCTGTCGTATGCCGCGTGATTGCTTTGTTGGCAAAAAGCCGGGATAAAATTTTAAAGAAATTAATTTAGTTTTATTATTTAAAATGACACAGTTTTTGAAGATTTTGCTTGATAGTAGAAAGAAAATGGCTAAAGATTAGTCGATTGCTTCCTCTTGGAGGATTAAAATTAGGATCCTGCTGTCCTGGTTGCTGGGACCCTGTACTCCGTTTGACATCAACAGAGCTCTCAATACAACTTTGACATAAGCTGTAGATAACCATGTAAAGCAATGAGATTCATTGCCCAGGCCACAGGTGGGCCCACCAGCTACTCTCTTGCGTTCATCATAACTGCCAAGTGTTGATTGCTGAAACCCCTGGCCTGTGGCTGACCTATGACATTTGGCATGTTTACAAATGGTTGTGTGAAAGTGCAAATGGTCGGTGCAACAGTGGCTGGCTTGTTGTTCTTGTCTTGTTTTTTAGAAGCAGTTTCAGGTCTTCACTTGGCAGGTTTAGAATCGTCAAAGCCCATAGTACAGTCCTCTTCGAGCATACTATATCGAAGAAGCAGGTGAGACAGAATGGACATGCCCTTGATTTTCCTTCAGAAACAGAATTACATCAGCAAGTCCCTGTCCGAGGGTGTTGAAGCATTTTTCTTTGACCAAATATCCACCAGTTGGCCCAGGGATGGAGATAATAGTAGAATCGAATGGCCTGATCAATAGTTTAACAGGGAATCGCTTGCTCTGCTATGATAGCAGATAGGCCCTCACTGGGAGGGATAGGAAGATGGATGCGCTCTAGCAGAGAGGTCGTTGCTTGTACAATCAGGACAAGAGTCTCCTAGGAAGGAACTGGGTAGTGGCCACATAGCATGGGCAGCTGTAGAACCTATAAAAGCATGGGTCATTGTGCCCATGGCTGTTTACAGTTGGACTGTTTCTAGCTAATTTCTAAGACCACCCCTTTTGTGTGTTAACATACCATGCAAACCTCATAATGGACACCACAACCAGTTCTGAGAATAGACTGCTTTTAATTAATATGACCAATTACATTGCTGTGTAGTTAATTGCTAATGGGAATTATAGTGGCATGGACCATTTGAACTTGTAAATAGGCTGTGTGGATTGTGGGGAGTTAAAATAACGGACTGACATAGACAGTGGTCGCCAAACTGCTGTTACAGCCTTAAGGGGCAGCTGAGCGGAAGGTGTTGGTTGTGAATGTGTTGTAGGCAATATGGCCAGGGGTGTTGGGGGAAAGATATACAATGCGCCGCGTGCCATATGCGGGCACACCATACGTGGCTTTCAGTCTATGCTGCAAGCCAACTGGTGTGTGGGGAAAAAAGAATGGCGCGGTGCGCCATCAATGCACACACATGCCACATGTGCTCATTGTTTGTCAACGGGGTCGCGAGCTTACACGTTTTTTTGCCATCACGCTGGGGAGGGGCGTCCTGAAATGGATGCCCCCCGCTAGAAGGATAGGCCCCACTGAAGTAACCATTTTTCCCTCTATCCTGCGAGCTGAAATTAACAAGTTATATTATGCAAATTTTGTAGTGCTCATTACAGTATAGTGAATTTAATCATTTATATGTGACATTATTATTCATTATTATTATATATGATTATGTATTCTAATTATTCTATCTTCATGCTTTACCTTATATAGCACTGTGATTGTTGCCACAGTGCCTGTGTACCCATACGAAACACAATAAAATAGTAGATGACGAGTAAACCTGCCTCATGGGCCGTACACTCACAAGTAACAGTACGTATTATACTCATAATACATAGATTACATCACACAATACATGAAAATCATGGGAAGTTTTTGTTTCCTCCTCTGTTTGATTATAATGCAGGCTGAGCCCAAATATGTTTCATTTGTAGAGAAGACCCTTTTCCTAATGTTAATAAGCCTGTGGGAATCCTGCATGTGCCGATGAAAGGCCTCCCTTTTGGTTCTTCATCACTGCATATATCAGGCTTCAACACACGTAGTAACTGAATATGGGGGCTTGCCAGAATCGAGCACTAGTGCCCTCAAATCCTGTAAGATATGAAAGGAGACATTGATAGACCCAGTGTGTGTGTGAAAGAAAACAAACCTAGAGTTGGGCCTACCATGAGAGAGAAGACGTGTTTGTAGATACAGGGCAGAAAAATTCTACATGTCCATGCTCTCCTCCAGTTCTACACAATCCCTGTGGCGTGCAACGAGTCACCAAGGCCCAGATCCTTCTAACACATATTCTGGTTGTTGGTTTAAAAACTGGTTTTTTGATGTGTTTAGCAGTGTGTTTTGATTATTCGTGTGTGTGATTCGGTTTTCGGTTTTTGGTTTTTGTGATTAACAAGAATGGTTTTCTGCTTCATGACACTTTAGGATGCAGGTTTGCAGAACAGGAGTGAGAATTGTTTGTGGCTGCCAGCTATGCCGTTACTTTGGGGGCTGAAATTCACATGCTCTTTCACTCAGCGCTCTATGTCACCGGCATGACGAGCTCTGTGTTAGGAGTTGGCAGTCCCTCAGCATCGAAGAAGGCAGTGCCCACAGATGACCAGCCCTGTGGGCCAGAGTACAACTACTAGTGGTGAGTGTCCCTGATGCCCCAGCAATGCACTCTGGGATGTGTACTATCGTGTCACTGTATGTAGCTCTGTGTGCGGTGTCACTTTTCCCCATCAGATCAAAAACAGAAAAGATCGTTAAGAGCTGTTGGGTCGCATGAGCCAAAATCTAAAAAATAGGTCTGCGATATGATCTTTGTTGCAGAAACAGGTATTGACTCAGCTCCGTTTGTTGCTTTGGATGACATAGGATTTTTTTGTGTGCCATGGATGGACAGATAATCCTTTGCAACAATAACCAACTGACAGCAAATGTACCTTGGTATCTGCGAAGTACAGAATAGATCAGAGATAGTGGCAGATCAGTTTTTATCATGGTTATTCCTCCTGGCAACGCATTGCGATAGATCAGGACTGCGTGCTTGGGGGGCCCCAGAATGAAGTCACGCTTGTGGCGACTGATTGGTGCTATGAGTACAGTCAACTCATATGGGGCAGACCTGTATGGTGGGGGCATTTTCCCCTCAATCTGGTGGGCTGCATCTAATATTTTTCAGAATGCCCAAAGTGATGACGTATCAACTTCACTTCTAGTCTTCTATTTGGACATGATGTTTCATCCAATTGGGGAAGGGGCATCTGTGTGGAAGTTTTGCCAAGGGATTACCAGGCCAACACCCCGCTCATATTTCAGGTCAGTTTTGGCCCCTTTGTTTGAGTGATGTTTTAGGCAACTAGAATCATCAGCAAATGAACCATTTTCCTAGGAGTTTCAGAGGGGGTAGTCCACAGGATCTGCAATGCAGCTGCATGTAAGCCCACAGGCTGGCTATGTGTGCCCCACCCTTACCAGTGGACCGTACAAATTCATGAATGGCAAATGAAACCTCATCTCCTTTTGTCCTCCAAGACACACTGATGAGCACCTTCCACTGTGCTTGGTTGATCTTGGCAATCACATCCACCCTACAGTCCAGTTTGCATTGGGTTCCTTTAGCTGCACGGAAATCACTTCTCCCATGTCCACTCACCTTCGTTGGTTGCTATCTTTTCCAAACCTTTGTTGACCACCAAACATGGCTTGGATCTGGAAGTCTAGTTGACACCAATATGGGGGACCCAGGCCTTGGTATGTTTACCCAATATTACCTGCCAATGGAATGTCTGCCTGATGCAGTCAGCGCAAGTGCCTTGCCCAATCTCCAAGGTTAGGGGTGCAAGGAAAGGTTACCAAGCAAGATAAGCAGTAACAGAGGTTAAACAATACTTCATGAGATCAAGTCCACCAATTTCAGTGAATCCTAATTGTTATGATAGCATCGAATGAACCAATCCTTGATGAAGTTATCTCATTTTGCAACATAAATGGTTGACAACTAAACGACGAACTGCTGGGCTTCAGCTTCTCGCATATAAGTTTCAAACATAGTAACTCCCTCCTCCACCTCCCTTGCTTGTTTCAGCAGATTACATCAGTCACCTAAGGGATTGACCAAGATGTCCAATGGCGCCCACACAGCCACCACAGTTCTCTCCCCAAATGGGCCACTGCATCAGATTGCCAACGGGAGCGCAACTGATGACTCCACACAACTCACATCCCTCATAGTCAACTACCACCTGCCCCAGAAACCATGGAACAGGAGGAGTTCAAGTAGCCTGTTGTGGAAGCATTGGAGAAAGAAATGAAGAGAAATTGACATCCTGCACTAAATGGTCCGAGACAACAATCACAGGTAAGACTGTGGTGCAGCGGGAGGTGTGTTGTTAAGGAGACGAGAGCGTGTCTGGTGTTGTCATTTCTTATCATAACAACACACAATTGGGATATCGAATCATTATAAGCTACTTACTTCAGGGAACGGCCAGCAGATTTGTGGGAAGGGTGGCGGGCTCCCAGACTAAGTGCCCAACCATTATAATGGGCTTGGGTTTTCTGGTTGGTGGCAGCGGCAGCACACACACCATTGCATTTTATCTAACGGAAAGGGGGGGGGGGGGGGGGGGGGGTATATGGACCCCCACAGAACCAACCCCCCCGTGGTACGAAGTCTCCTGCATACTTTGAGAAGCAGCTTCAAATTGGTCACTTTGGCAATTGTGTTATTTCAGCAACAAAACCGGCAAAAATGCAGCATTCAATCTACCCATATAAGTTCAAATAAGGGGTAATTGACAACAATGACCACAAAGCTTCAACACCCCTGGTAGGGCCAGTGCTGAAGGAGCAGAGCATTTCCATGCTAGTATTTTTAAGGAAGAAAGGGCAATAAAAATGGCAAACACGAATTCCTATATTGTTAGTGCCCATTATAGGAACACTGTGATGCTCCCAGCCGAATTAGGAAAACTATGCTGCCGTTATGCCATGGCCATGCCATGCTGAAAAAGACGGAATTAACAACGTAGTAAATAACTTTTAATAACAGACTAAGAGACAATTCAGGATGATTTAATCAATGGGGCCCTTAGAAGTGATGGACTTATACGGAGTCCCCAAGGATACTAGCTGTGTGTGCTGGAGCAACAACCAAAGGGCTTTGATGTTCAAAACCTTGTTTGTGGGTCACTTATTGACCACTGTGGGAAAGCAGAATCTAGAAGGGCAGTTTAAGTTTATTTTATAGCTGTAGGTTTCTGATGAAGGTAAGTAGATTTGTCAGTTTGTTGACATATGTGTATTGAGTACTTGGTATGAATTAGGGACATTAAGTGAGTCTTTGATAGATGTGAGTGGCAACACTGTAATAATGTGCTGTGGAATACTCTGATCTGACAAGTGCCATTTGGGAGACAAAAGATTTCATTTCAGGATTGGATTTGATATGCTTCGAGCATCATATTAATTTAATCCCATTTATTATGCTGTGAGCCCACCCGTTTCATTCACTGGTAAGGAATCTGCGTTGGCAACTACAATATACTATGTCGGCGTTGATCCATGTTAACTTAGGCTATCAAGGTACATTGCCTACCCAGTTTAGATTACATTTTATCTTACAATTACTACTGTCTGAATGTAAAGACCAACCATTAAAAGTTTGGTCGGCCAACTAGTATTCTACAAGTACAATCTAACATTCTCAGCAATGCTCATGGCCAGCAACTATAAATTTGACGAACCAACCCCTTTTTGTTGAATTTGAAAACATTGTTCTTCCATCTTATTTGGGTGCTTGACAAATGACAATCTATGCATTTACAATACATTTTGGAAAGTATTTTTGCACAGAGCCTTGACCTATTAATCAGGCACTTTGGAATAAATAGCAATATTGCATGGTTTAAGACCCTGTCAGGTCTAGTTTATTTATTATAAACAGTTATTGCTGAAGTCAAAGGCTTTCATGAAAGCCGGCACCAAATAATAAGAAAGGTTTTATCTTGATGGATACCGCACCTTCCATAGATAGGAGGTTACATAAAGTAGCAGTGCACGGAAATGAATAAAACAACACCATACAATAGAAGCAAAGAATAAAATAAAACCAGCAAAACCCCAGGTAGCCCATCCTCAGGGCCACGGAATCGAGGCATTCTCTGAATGATGGCAGGCCCACAGGATGTGTTTTATGCGGGGAACGATCTAGCTGGAATAACAAAAGGTTTCAACTCCCGGGTAAATTGGGCCAGGAGGTAGTCGAGCGGAAGCTCGCGGGCAGCGTGTTCCAAAGGGCCGGGGCGGCGATGGAAAAATGTCCGCATGTGACGGAAGTAAGCCTAGCCCCAGCACCTTCAGTAATAGCTGCCCGGATGTTATGAGGGTGCGGGAGCGGAATATGACGGGGAGAGGCGGTCCGTCAGGTATCCCTGGACCCAAGCCATTAGGGCTTTATAGGGAAGCAACCAACGCCTTATATGGCCGGCATCCTAGTATTTGTGGGTTTTTTCGGCTCTGTGGCCATGTTTCTAGAAGAGTTTAGTCCTGACGTCACATTCGCTGATGATGGCGCCACAGATGCTGGCGAAAGGTCAGGAATAAAATTCTCTAAACATGGCCCAGAGACCGAAAAACCCACAAAAATGTTTATTATGTATAACTAACCCTGATATACTGCACTTCATAGAGTGTTTATTATAGAGTCAAGGGAGCGGATTTTCTGCTTGCATGAGTCGGATTCTCTCAAGAACAAATTAAATTAAAGGAGGGTGTTTATCATTCCCCACTCACCATTCGAGTGGTCCTCATTTTCACAGCAAAACATCATTACTTTTTGACAGGGATTTATGCCTGTGCTGACAGGAGTTTATCAAACGCTTTGGCCCAGTGACCGGTCACAGTCAAGCAGGAGTGTACAATCTACAGCTTTCCCCCTTATATACGAGCCACAATTTCTTACGGTAAAAATTGGTTTCTCATCCATTTGAGCTGCTGTCTTATACAACACAGCTCTTTCTGTTATGGATCCCCCTGCCACTCGGCAGCTCATGAGCAGCTTCCAGGAATGTGGTGTGTGGGTGCTTGTGTGTAACATAAATACCAATTTGGAAAAGCTAGGACAATTCACCCGCATCACGCCACACAGTTTGTGTCTTCCCAGCAGTAGTTATCTTGAGCCTTATCAATGCACTCCAGCCATTAGAAAAATTTTTTGCATGTTATGGACATTTTCGAAGTTGGCATTTAATTTTAGCCCTGTAACCAACTAGGACACAATGTAATTCTGTATTTCATGTATAATTATCCATGTAGCATTTCTTCAGTCGTGACAGGAAACTGGGCCACCTCTAAATAGCCATTAATATGAAAACTGATAAACGATGTGTTTCTATTAATTTGTTTCCCATTCCAGACTTCTTCGCTTACAATTATGTTCCCCTCAATATTATGTGGAAATTTTTATTAGTTTCATAAAGCATGTTAAAAAAAAATAAGTATCGAACATCTGTAACCTCGGTGCGCCGGTCGTCCCATGTCGATCGATATAAAACTTTGTGGTGGCTTGTACACATCGATTTCGTTTGTGTTGTTTGAAACCATGCTATAGCTGGCATGAGAATGCATGGAACATGATAACAAACCTATACTGGGCCAGAAAACTGAATCATATACATATGAATCAAGTTCAGTTCTTCTGGTCATTAAGTTCCAATAGGACCAGCACAAGGAACAAAAGGGATCCTACAGAATATAACAGAAGTGTCACAAAGCACAGATAAACAACACAAGTGTAAAAACAAGGCAAAAATACGGTATAAGGTAAAAACAGGTTAAACAAGAAATATTTAGAAATATCCTTTATAAATCCGTTGTGCGAAAGTGGCAGGTTTCAGCTACTCAGCATTCTACGCAAAGGTTCCATTGGGCTGACCAGATTTTTTTAAAAAAACCGCAGCTGCACAAAATCTGGCAACATTATATGTTTATAATCATCAGGGGTTTGGCGCTACCCCGCTTCTCGACTACCAGACCCTACACGGCAAGTGTAAAGATAGTGTAAAATTGGACTGGGTGTCCTGGATAGAGGTGAAAATGTAGGCTGTGAGGCAGCCATGTGCCTTGTAGCTCTGGCAGTCATATAGTACTCTGTTTTGGTTTGTCCCTCTATTTGGCCAGCAGTCACAGGTGGGCATTATTTATTCAAGAGTATGTTATAAATGTGCATATTATATTGGGCCTGACGCAACAGGCCGCACAAATAACAAGCTGCTTCGGGTCATCGTTGGACATGTGGTTTCTTTAAATGATGCATGCCCTTCTAAGAGGCTGGAAATTGTTGCCAAAGCCTCCACTCCAGTCCTAAGGACTGGAAGCACCAACTTTGGTGGGCAGCTTCTGGCCTCTTAATCATGTGGTGTTCATTTAAACAGCATGACCTCCAAAGTGACCCAAAGCAGCAAGTATTTCGTGGCTCTGTACTGTTCAGGGCCATTATATTGGATTTGCAGTCTCAACTGACTATGTTTTCCTACGTACAGTATCTCATAAGCCATCATTGTAGAAGGGATTCACATGTTGAAGAGCTTGAAAGCTTCAACTCTTTTTCTATGTTGGTCCATGGATGTGGGCTGGTTGATTGTAACAAGATGGGCCTATATTTGCTAGAAAAGACTCAGCAATGCATGTGCAACCTATAAATGCTCGTTAGGGGTTGCGAATATTTTAAAAAAAATTGCACAAACAGGTACAATTTTTTTACATTAATAATTGTACATGGCATCCATTTGCATAACACCCATCAGTATGATTTGTACATTGCTTTATAAGCCTAAATAGATACAACCACCCCTTTATTAACGCGAAGTCTGCAACAAATTTATGAGCTCGAGGAATCCCACAAATTATTTACTGACAGAATGGAAGTCATATGTACATAAAGGCTGAAGCTTTTAAAAATATTTTTCTAACAATAGACAGCTTTGCGGGATGGCAGTGGCAAACGCTTTTTTCCTCCTTCCTGAAACCACAATACTGCCAAGAAAATCCCCTATGATAACGTTTTGCCTTAAGGGTTGACCATATAGTCGGAACTAACTTGAAGGCAGCACAGCACCATCAACAAAATAGACATGAAGAAACAAATAGAGAGACAGCATCCGTACAGGCTTTAAGCCCAGTATAAGCTTTTAGCAAATAAAGACCCATCTTTTTTAGGCATCTAGAGATGATGTCTTCTTCTTTTTGGAATGTCCCCCTTCCCTGGAAGCATGTCTTTACATTTTGCATTTTTGGTCATCCTATAGAAAGGCCATCCTGAATGCATATGGAATACAGATTGTGGCAAAACAACATGCCAGAAAGCTGAGGGTTCATGGTATTCTGGTTTCCCTGCAAATTTAGGTACCATGATTTGCATTATTATGAAAAATTTGTATAACATGTCAAATGTAAGTTACATTTGTGCAGATTTCCCATAGTGTGCAAATATAAGACAACATTACGGTCTTGCATTCTTTTGTATCCTTTACAACATTTATGCGGTGGAAGCCTTGATCAAAGATGGGCATTAAGGTGCAATGCTGCAATAAGCTAGACTTGTTTAAACTGGAAACAAGGAGCCCCAAGTTCAAAATCCATGCTTGGTTAGCAAAACCTGTAGCAGCAGGGGCGTGAGTAACATACTGCAAGTTTTGACATGTACTGGCACATTCCCTTTCCATTGGATTTTGGTGAGGGCTGGCACACCCACAATGTGCCTCCCAGTATTTAGGGTTGGGAGATTATATTTATTTTATGTCCAAATTGGCTCCCATTTATCTTAGGCAGGAGGAGTTTGAACTCCATGAGCCACTCTAGGTAGGGATGCCATGTCCGCGCAGCTAGGCGGGGCACAAACCTGCTTTTGGTGCTCCTGCGGTCCCTAGGTCCCGGTCCGTTTTGCCACACTGCCTCCTCCTCCTGCTTGGCTTCCGCCTCCACCATCCCGGGAGGCACCAAGGAAGTGACTAGTGCGGTCTGCGTGGAGGCGCACGAGGCGGACGTGAAGGCGGTTGGGTTGGTTGCTGCCTGGCCTCGGCTGGCCTTGCCGTGCAGGCGGGGGGGGTAGCACAAGGCCAACGCCAGGCAGGCACCTCGCGCCTCCTCCTCTGCCTCGTGCGATTCTGCGCGACCGCGCTGAATGGCACCTTCCTTGGGCCCAGGGTAGGCGGAGGCAGAGGAGGAGCTGCGTGAGGACGAGTGTGGTGGACTGCCACTGCCATGCTGCCCTTGAGCGCATGGGCGGACCGGGGGAGCGCCCGCCAAGCAGGCAGGCAATATCCCTCTGCCTCCTCCTTCGGCCTCCGCCTCCGACCTGGCCATTGGCCCAAGCCCAATCGCACCTAGCGCTGGTTCCGCGTGGAGGCGTGCGCGAGGGTGGAGAGGCGGTGAGTTGGCTGCCTGCCTACTGCCTTGGCAAATCGGGCGGGGGTGGAGTGCACCAAGGCCAGTCCACCCACCTCCTCGCATCCCAACTTGGGCCCGGGAGGCAGAGGAGGAGGAGGGAGGAAGGAAGGAAAGGATAGGAAGTGGAAGGCGAAGGTAAGGGGAGGAAGAAGGACGGAGCGAAGGAGGGAGGAAGGAGAGGAAGGAGGAGGAAGTAGGGAGGAAGGGAAGTGAAGTGGCAGGAAGGACCAAGATGAGGACTAAGAAGCGGAGGCAGGCAGGAAGAGGATAGTGATGATCGATGATTATGGATGATGATGATGATGATGATGATGATGATGATGATATGAGTCAGCTTCTGAGGCACGACCAATGTAAGTTGCTCTGATTTTTACAAACTCATGCGCAGTGGAAAAAAAATCAAAGTCCCTTGACCAAGTACACACTTCTGAGAAGTACAGTTGAATCCGAGGGCAAACCCACTTCTTCTTAAACCACCTTGACATATTCAGTATGCATAGCATGTTCAGTGTGAAACCCAAAGAGTTTGGTTATGGAATAAGCCTCTGAAATATGCAAGAGATTGCCATGTTAAGCAAAGCCATGCTTAATGCCCAAATGTGCTGTTTGGAATGGGGGGAGGGGGGGTGGCCAGAAAGGGAAAGTACATTTCTGCCATCTGTCTAGGTATAATGCCCAAATGTCCTCCATTTTGATCATGCCTAAGAAACATGCATTTATAGTAACATTTTTAAAAAAATGTTTTTTCGCATGTCCTCCATTTTTAAAAAACGTGCCCTACATTTGAGAATTTTGTCCTACATTTGTCCCGGTTTGGAGCTCCAGACTTATGGCAACCCTACCTCTAGGTACTGTTGAATGGCAGCTCTCAGCAGCTCTAGCTTGTATTGCCTGTTGTGAAGAATGATGGGTGCTGCAGTTCAACAACAGCTGAAGGGCACAGTATTCCCATCTCTCTTCTAGGGGGTGTGTAAGGCAATTTTGTCATGTTTTTCACTACTCTCCGCTGTTTTAAGCTCAGGAAAGGCCTCTTTCAAAGAAGGAAGTAATTCAGAAGTCACGTCTGATTTTGAAAGGGGGGAAAAGCACCCTGGGCCTTAAATAGCCTAGAGTTGTTTTGAAGGTTTTACTACAACTGCTTGCTGCAATTAATTGGCAAGCTACATTTCTTTTCAACTTTTCAGTTGAAAACATTTAAGCTGAGAAGTGGGTTACCTTATAATTTATTTATTTATTTGAAGCATATATCCCCTGCCATTTTGCCCTTCAGCAAACAGATTTCCATCGCCATAATCTTGTACTGAACTAGGTTGTATTATTATTATTATTATTATTATTATTATTAAACATTATTTATATTGTGCTGTAGATTTACACAGGGCTGTACATACAATTAAAAAAATCAATAAAAATGAAACCTGCCAATGGCGTACATTCTACAGGATAATAACGAAATACATATAAAACAATAGTTAATAATGCAAGATAGCATTAGATAAAATAAGCAAGCAACAAATTAAAAACATCAAATATCACATATCAAAGCTAATATCAAATAACAGTCCCATAATAATGCTTGGGAACGCTTCCCTGAATAATATAGTCTTCAACTCCATTTTGAAACTGGTATGACAGACAAAGTAATTTCTGTATACAGTTGACCCTCTTTATCCACTATTTCTTTAGCCATGGATTCAACCATCAATAGCTTGATTTTAAAATATATTTTTTTAAAGAAATCCCAAAAGCAAACCTTGATTTTGCTATTTTACATAAGGGAAACCATTTTACTATGCTATTATATTTAATGGGACTTGAACATTTATAGATTTTTGTATCCACAGGGGGTCTGGCACCGAAGCCAAGTGGATACCAAGTGCCCACCATACTTCCTTAGCAAACTCCCAATACACTATATGCAGAAAGCATCAAGTTTGTAAAAAAAT
This sequence comes from Sceloporus undulatus, assembly GCF_019175285.1. Taxonomy (NCBI): domain Eukaryota; kingdom Metazoa; phylum Chordata; class Lepidosauria; order Squamata; family Phrynosomatidae; genus Sceloporus; species Sceloporus undulatus. Next base: position 197,726,051 of record NC_056523.1, read on the forward strand.
AAAACAAATCTCCAACTAGGATTACTAGACTGAAAATTTGGAAAGGGGTCCTTCCATGGTTGTGTAGAAGAGGAATTTCAGCAGGTGTTACTTGTCATATAGCGAGGTAACAAACATCACTTGCTGAAATATGCTTTTCTGCACAACCATTGAAAATATAGAAGTCCCTTCCCATTTTCTGTCTTGCAGTCCTTATTTCCATACACTGTGTCAAGGACCATACCCTGCTCAGTAGCCTCCACTGGCCACAGGATAATAATAATAATAATCATTTGTTTTATTTATATACCGCTATTCCAAAGATCATAGCGGTGAACAGCAAGTAAGCTAATTAGCAAGTAAGCTAATTTGCCCCCAACAGTCTTGGTACTCATTTTAGCAACCTCGGAAGGATGCAAGCCTGAGTCGAGTTTGGGCCCTTTTGCTGGTCTTGAACTCACAACCTTGTGGTTTTGAGTGAATGGCTGCAGTACAGACATTTAACCACTGCGCCACCAGGTGAGTAAGATGGAGTAGGGAACTGACCTTAAAGCCCACAGTTTGAAATCATCAGAATATGAGGAACACACTAAGCAGAGATGTCTTTGCTCAGTCGTTTATTAAATTTTCCTGGAACAAAGAAAATTCAAGCCTAGTTTGTTCATATTGCTTGAACGAACATGAAACATGAAAAGGCTTAGGGTTGTCTATAGTGCTGAGGAGGTGATGGAGCCCTCAACTACTCATCTTACCTTCTGCCCAGCACAACCCCTTTGTTCTTCTCACAAGGCCCACAAGCAGTAGCGAGGCTTTATGGATTTTTCTATAAAATAGGATCTTCGGCCCATTTGACAGAAGGACAGATTGGAGGCGCTGAGGGACCTATCCAGGTTCCCAAGTACACGGCACAGGTGTAATATGATCCCAGACACACAAAACACTTCCTTACATCCCACAGTTCCCAGTCACCTGCCAAATGTTTGGTGGTATCTGCCCAAAGTATTCTGAACCCGAAGGTGGCCCAACCTCCCCCTGTTATCTGGGCCCTTTGTTGTGCTGCTGTCCAGTGGTGTTACACCCTTTGGTGTCACCCAGTGTGGTAACCACTCACTGGCCACCCACCGCCCCTCCAGACAGCTGCTGAGGGGGGCAGTTCTGAGGGCTCAGAAGGCTCTTCAGAGGACCCAGCATGGCTGCATGCTCGACTCTGAAGGAAGGAACTGCCTCCCCAGCAATGGCTGCTGCTGAGGGGGGTGGTTCCATGACCTCCTGATGGCCGTTTGGGATGTGGCGCAGCTGCTCAGGGGAGTAGTTGCACTGGATCCCAACTCCTGGAGGACATCACTGGAGGGGTGCAGTGATGTGGCTTGTACTGGGTGACACCCCAGAATAGGGGTGACACCCAGTCGGCCCCTCACATACCATTCCTGCATGTTCCCCTGCACGCTCCCCATCTCTGTGTGCTCCCCCCCACACCATCCCATCCTTTCCCTCATTAAGGAGATTATTGCTTGAGGTGCTATTGATGGAATTGAAGTGGAATTACAACCTATGATTCCTTTCCTTTCGCACAGCATTGTCACTCATCTGTTGCTGATCCATTTTCTACCGTTATTTTCACACAATTTCACACTGACAGGTATCTCTCATTAATGCAAAATTGCACATAATAATAGTATAACAACAGGTCAGCTATGGATGAGTGATGACATTGTGCGAAAAGGAATCATAGGTTATAATTCGACTTCAATTCCACTAGCAACTTGTACTGTAATCTCCCAGGTAAAGGATTCGATGGCAAAGGGGGAGGGAGCACTTGCCATCCCCAAAAGCCATGCCTCTGGAAGCTCCCCCCAGAAGCCCCAACCCCCAAATGGATGACACCAGGTGTGGGGATGCCAGTGAGGCACTGCTTGCCACAGCAGCTGCTGCTGCTGTGGCTGGAAGTGCTACAACTCCAGCTAGCCATTTTGGGTCTGGCGTGGCTGCTGGCTGCAGCTATGGTAGTCCCATTCAATGTACCACCCTACCTGGTGTGCAAACTCCTCTGGGGTGTCAGCTGATACAGTCCACACCTACCACATCCCCTACTGATGCCACAGATACTGTGTGGCTGTTTGCTCATGCATCCCATTATGCCATTAGGTGCCTCTGCCACATGTCGCTTGCTCTGAAGTCACAGTGAGGTACCCACCCTCAATCACATGGCTGAGCACTTCATTCTGATCTTAGAGCAAGTGAGACGCCACAGTGGCAGCTGTGCCACGTGGCATAGTGGGATGCATTTTATGGAAGGCTCTGAATCTCCCAGGACGATTCCGGAGCAGCTACTCACGTTTTAAAATCCAGTGTGAGAGGGGTATACCACAGATTTGGCACCAGACATCATCTGGACTCTTTATGCTAGACTCAGGGATTGGGCTCTGCAACATACAGACTGTCCACCAAGAGGAAGCAGGGAGGCTGTTTTATTTTGCCCACACAGACAGGGCCTTTGTCAAACTGTAGGCCAACAAGATGCTATCTCTTTTCCAATACCTTCCCCCTCCATGTGTTATTTTCCTTTCTGGATCATGTCTAAATTGTGTCTTAAACACACACATCATCCAATTACAGTCATACACTCCATTCATCCATCACATGAGCTCTCTGTACATCCTGTACTTACTTCTTCTCTAGTGAACATGTATCCTACCCAGCTCACTCCAGGTTTGTGGCATATTGGTTTGAGTATTGACTACAACTCTGGAGACAAGGGTTAGATTCTCCTCTCAACCTTGGGCAAGTCACAGAAGGCAATGGCAAACCTCTTCTGAACAATTCTTGCCAAGAAAGCACCATGTTAGGCTCACCTTAGCCATAAGTCGGAAATGACATGAAGGTACACAACAACAGAAACCCAATCCACCCAGGTCATCTCACAACCTTCCTTTAAACTTACCAGACAGAAAGAAAGGGGAGGTTTTTTTTTTTCTCTCCCATATGCCTGACCTCAGATAAAGGGTGAATTGTTTTTGAAAATAAGTTTTATTTGGTAGCCTAGCCAGTGTGCCTCAGAGATAAGCTCTTGGCCTGGAGCTGCTGAACATCTTCATTTGCCAGCTATGCCTACAAGCTCACATGAGATCCAGAGGCCTTCTGTGGGAAGAAGATGAAGGTAGCAGGCAGCTGCAAGACAGGGATTTTGATTTCATGCCATAGGTTTAAACTATAAAAGTTGGCATTTCACCGATAGCAGAGTATTTAACTGATTCTGTTTAGTAAGTGAGGGTGGGTTTTTTTTTTTAAAGTGTCAATTGATTGTCATACCACTTTTGTCAGGTTGCTCATCCAAATTTAGGATTAGGGGACAAGTTTCCATGTCATGATAATCCTTTACCCTCCAATGATCTTGAGAAAGACAGACCCAATTAATCCTCTGTTGTCCCACTTTTTCAGCAACTTTCAATATGTCCTAGTTTACTCTCTCCTTCTCCTCCCACTTCCCCCCTTTGTCTTCAACTTACTTCTGTAGCTGCAAACAAAAGGCAAAATTAGTTTGTATTCAGTTAACTCAGTAGAAGGGAGAGGAGAGAATGGAATCTTGCCCTTCCCAGGAGGCTCAGGCAAGAGCAAACTGCTGCAACCTCTCTTAGCTTGTGTGTTCTTCCACATTGATAACTTTTGCCACCTTGACCATACTCTGATGTTGCTTGGTCACACATGTCCCAGGTTTCACCTGTGAAGTCTTAGCGGGTTTGTCATCCTGTTTGATGGAAGCATTACTATATTAGCATAGGTTGGAGCTGAAATAAATTTGCTTCAGAACATTTCCTTTGCAAGGATGATTGTTCATGCTGACAGTGGGAATATTTGGAAATATTTGGTCTTTTGCATCACTATGACAGTCAGCGATATGATGGTGTTTAATGCTTGCAGGTAGACTGTGGAATCAGGTTTGGTTAATAGGTGGTTAAGAAGGACTAGACTAAGTGGTTTCAAAATTAGGGTGTAGTTTGTCCAGGCAGGACTGGAGAGCATAAACTGTGGCAGGTATAGTAAGTCCCATTGCATTACCAAATAAATGTGTATTACAGTCAGCCCTCCATATCCATGGATTCTACATCCATGGATTCAAACATCCATGGCTTGAAAATATTTGTATTTTTTCCCCCAAAAAATAAGCAAACCTTGATTTTTGTCATTTTATATAAGAGACACCATTTTGCTACCCATTGTATTTAACGGGACTTGAGCATCCATGAATTTTGGTATCCATGGCGGTGTGTGTGTGTGTGTGTGTGTGTCCTCGAAGCAAAACCCAGTGGATAACAGGGGTCCGCTGTATTCTTAAAAATGCATATATTACATTAAGTCTTTATATTTAGCTTTGCTTGGTTAATATTTAGAGTCCTCTCAAATCAGAGGCCTTGAGCTGTAGTTTACTTTTGCTTGTACGGTATGTAAATCTGGCACTGCCTCCTGATCCATAGCTTCCACAGAAGCTGCTACAGGAAGTGAAAGGAGTGAATAATGCTTGTTTGCTACTTTCAGCCCCTGTCACACTCATAACCCCCACAGCTGCATTTCAAGTAAACAGCAACCAACTAAACCACGTGGGGTCCTTTCATAGCACACAATTGTCACACTATTACAGTATTCTACTTTAACGACCATGGCAACATCACATGGAATCCAAGGATATGCAGTTTCAGGAGTGACATTGAGAATTCTCAACCAGAGAGCTCCTTTAGTGCCTCAACAAGCTACAGGTTCCAGTATTTTATAGGAAGTTGCCATGGCATTAAAAGTAGAATATACCATGAATGGGCCACTGGAGGTCCTTCACACAATCACAGCTCTCATAACATCATGCCTTGTTTCACCCCCAGAAAGAGTTGACAAACTGGGAAGGGCTCCTGGACCTTGAACAGGTTTGCAGAAGAGGGAATATCATCAGGTGTTGCTTGATACTTGGGGCCCATTCACACTGCACTCCCTGTTGTGAACTCTACAGATATCTTGTGCAAGAAAGATGACACTTCACATCCATGGATTCTTTATCCCCAGATTCAAGCATCCAAGGCTTGAAAATATTTTTAAAATATATCAGTTCCAAAAAGCAAAGTTTGATTTTGCCATTTTATATCAGGGCCACCATTTGCTATACTATTGTGTTTAATGGAACCTGAGCACCCACAGATTTTGGTATCCACAGGGGGTCCTGGAACCAAATCCTTGTGGATACCAAGGGCCCACTGCAAATTTAAGAACCAAGAAGGGCGAAGTAAAATACAGTAAAATTAACAGGATGATTCTGTTACAAAAGTAACATTTATACTCCCATCCAGGCCTAGTTAAAATAGCCACCATCATTTTCCAATTTATTGTATCAAATCAGCTAGATGCAAAGAAATGTTACTTGTCATTGTTCTTTTCCCCAATAACTTAGGTAAAACTGCGTGTAACTTAACAGTTGCTTTTATAGTGATAGGACTATAGCCTCGCTAAGTGGTGAAGAAAGCATATCACATGATTCAAGGGCTGCCTAGTGCCTTGTGCTCTGTTGTGTGGGTTGAGGTGACCACAGCATGAATGTATTTTGTGCAACAGGTCAAGAGCTTGTTGTATTCAGATATCGAAGGTATTTTTTAAAATAACCAAAAGAAAATATTGCATTACTTCTGAGAAGTGGGAAAGCAATGCTTTTTTTTTTTTTTTTTAAATAGAACCATGGTAAATAGCTGTTCGGGATGCTTGGAACTGGAACTGTAATGAATTACTTTAAATATAAAGCTTTGTCACAGATGCACTTTCTGGCAACAAATTCAACAGTGACATTAGCAGCTGGAATCTGCAGTGTAGACCTCAGAAGCTTTAGACATAGGCAGTGGTTCCCAAACTTTGGTCCTCCATATATTTTGGACCTCAGTTCCTGGAATTCATGACTGTTGGCCAAGCTGGCTCGGACTTCTGAGAATTTTAGTCCAAAATGCTTGGAGGGCCAAAAAACATCCAGGGGTAGCTATGTTGGCCATATATAGCAAATCCAATAACATCAAAAACCCACCAAATAGTGATACCTTTATTGGTCAACCAAAATGCACAACATGCAAGCTTTCAAAACCATACAGGAAAGAGGGGGGGGGGGGAGGAAGATGTTAGTCATAGGCCTGCATTTTGCTGTTTTTGTTCTCAGTTCAGATAGTACAAGGGGGTATCTCTTGCAGGCTAGCACCTCTTCCTTATGGCCATGTAGCTACAGGGAGATTCTTAAAGTCTAGGCAATTTAACATCCATTTGCAAAAAATAAAAAAATTAAAAAAGATATAAAAAAGATACTTTCCTTTGGAACAGTGCTCCCCAAACAGAGATTTTGGACTTCAGCTCCCAGAAGCCTCATTCATGTTGGCCAGTAGTTTGGGATTTTGAGAGTTAATGTCCAAAAATCCCTTAAAGAGCACAGTTTGGGGACCCCTACGTTGGAGGAGCAAAGCTTAGGAATCACTGGGCTAGAGACAGATAGCAGCCAGGAGTGATTAGGGCCCCTCCACTGAATGCCCTAATTTCTAGTATTTGTAAAATTTAAAGGTACCTTGAGATCCCCAGCTACATAAATGATCTAGCCTTTTTCTACTGACTTATGTCAATTGCTCTTTTCTTCTCTCCACAGCTCCCATTAGAGCTGATAAATTTCAGGACCCCAACTGCAATTTTTAGGGACTTGTTATATTCCTCCATGGTGAGCAGTGCTGGAGGAGGATAAAGTTGATTTTCTTGCATGCCTTAAAGCCTCCACCCATGTACAGCTGGAAACAAGGTCCCCTTGTTTGTATGTGTGTTGCCCTTGTGCAACATTGATGCACCAAAATGCAAAAGTGGCAGAGAAGAGACTGGGGGGAGAGAGGGGGGAATGAGAGAAAGAATGAGAGAGAGAGAATAGATATACACACACTCCAACATTTCATGGATGAGATCTGGGACACACATGCCAAGCAACTTCAGAGTGTAGACAAGATGACAAAAGTTATTAATGAGGAAGAACGCACTAGTAAGGAAAGGCTGCCACTAGTAAGTTTGCTTTTGCCTTAGCTTACTGGAAAGGACAACGCTGTGCCCTTTCTTTTTTTTCTTCCCCCAGTGAATTAACTGAGTGCAGACTGCTTTTCCACTTTGAACTCAGTTTTGATGTAAGTTGGGGACAAAGGCAGAAAGTGGGAGGAGGAGAGAGAAAATGAGACATCTTGAAAATAGTTGGGACACTAGGATTGAGGGGGTCCCTGCCAAACTGGGATAGTCGGGGGCTATGAATACATGCACTTGGGCCTATTGTGTTGCTTGGAGCAAGATAGAGAGCAGCAATATTTTCTTAACTTGTGAGGCATCCTGTTGCACAAGCTATGGCAGCAACAATGCAGGGGCTGCGACAAAAAAGATGCAGCAGGTTGGCAGTGAACCTTTCACATGTCATAGAGTGGTGTGTGGCCTGGAGAAATTCCCACATATCATGTGTGCTATACATAAGACTCCACGGGATGTGAAATCCGACAGTAAGGACAGCAAGTACTCAATGCATTTTGCTGAAAAATACTTTTATTTTTCCCAGTCTCTGGGTTGTCACATTACTTGGTTGACCAGGTGTTATCCAATGACATCACAAGTTTCTTCCACATCCTGCTTCAGATTTTGGCCCTGAAAGGTCAGGGAAAGGAGTGCTCTTGAATAGGCAATGCTACATGATAAGATTTTGGGGAAAAAAATAAAAAATCTTATGCTCTTCTCATCACAGTTTCCAGTGCTCTTCATAGTTTTCTGAGTTGTCTTCAGCTACACTACTACTCACTCTACTCTGGAGCTTCAGGAGAAAGGAACCCTACCAAAGAGCTTACCAAATATAGTTTTTAAAATTATATTTCAATACAGTGGTACCTCGGGATACGAAATACCCAGGTTACGAAATTTTCGGGATACGAAAAAATCCCATAGGAAAACATTGTTCCGGGTTACGAATGTTTTTTCGGGTTACGAAAAAACTTTTGGTGCTTTTTTCGGCTTTTTCGCACGGAATCGCGGCTTTTCCCCATTAGCGCCTATGGCAATTCGGCTTACGAAGGCTTTTCGGGTTACGAAAGCGGCCGCGTTACGAATTAATTTCATAACCCGAGGCACCACTGTATTTGAATATATTTGATAACTTTGGGCCCAAACAGATGGGGCAAAATAAAGCTGCTTCGGGTCACTTTGGAGGTATGCTGTTTAAATGATGCATGCATCCTAAGAGTCCAGAAGCCGCATCAAAGCCACGGTCCAGTCCTAAGGATTGGAGCATAGCTTTGGTGCACTTCTGGACCCTTAAGATGCGTGTGTCATTTAAACAGCATACCTCCAAAGTGACCCGAAGTAGCTTTATTTTGCCCTGTCTGTTCAGGCCCTTTGTCACACAAATGTTTGTTCTTTGTCACATATTGGAATTGTCACGTGTCGAGGCTAGTTTTTGCATTCAGCATTTGAAGTTGGATTTTTCAGTCAAATTTCCAAACTTTGGAATTCCATCATTTTTTAAAAGAAGGCTACATGTTGGTTTTGCTCACAGTCACTTATTATTTTAAAATATAGATGTTGCACTGTAGGACCTGGAGACTCCTAGAGAGATGTTATTTAGGTAAAAAGAATAGTATTTTTTTATTTGCAGTTTTTCCACATTCACAGGGGTCCTTCACCCCTAATGCCAGTGAATGCGGAGGGACCATTGTACTTTCAAATTATTTTCTACATATTTTTCTTAGGGATAAAATTATTTTCTTATACAGTTCATTTTTTTCTCTGTAGTGGATGTCTCCTTTACTGAAACTTCTTTCTTCTTTCACAACAGGGCAGAGTTTAGGCTATGGCTTTGTCAATTATGTTGACTCCAATGATGCTGACAAAGCAATCAACACATTGAATGGCCTCAAACTACAGACGAAAACAATCAAGGTGAGGAGGTTGTGGGGAGATGCTGGTCACAAGATGTGTGTAAGAAAGGAAGGGTGATTTAAATAGAATGGGCAGGGGGTCTCTTTTCTTACGACCCCATTATGTTTTATCTACTCTGAGCCTTCAAAATAGAATAACCCATAGATAGATCAATACAAACTATGGAAGGAGACCAAGTGTGGAGGTATGCTAGGAAGGAAATCTGGGAAACATTCTTACTATTGTTGTTACAATAGGACAATTAATATGCATAACAATGTTTACAATAATTACAATAAGAAAAGCTCCTGCTCCATACCTTTGACACCATAGAAGGCTACAGAGGAAGGGAGTGCAGATGGATGCGTGGGTAAGTAAGGGAGGGATAAGAAAGTAATACCGTTCTGCCACCAAGTGATTTTCAGAGCAGAGGAATCCTGGGCTGATGTGGGAAGTAATCCATAACGCTGGTCCTTGCCCTTCTAGAGAGCTCTTTTAACCAAGACTCTGCTCCACTTAGGTGTCCTACGCACGGCCTAGTTCGGCTTCTATCCGTGATGCAAACCTCTACGTGAGTGGCCTGCCCAAGACCATGAGTCAGAAAGAGATGGAACAGCTGTTCTCACAGTATGGGCGCATCATCACCTCCCGCATCCTTGTCGATCAGGTCACAGGTAAGAATAGCAAGAGCAGGATTTCAGCCCTGTACCAGTATCTCTGGTGGGAAAGAAGTGCTGAAGGGACTTCAACCAGAGAGTAGAGGGAAGAGGAAGATGTTGCATGTTCCTAAGTGCTTTCACTTAACAGGATAGGTTGCATACAAACAATCTAGCCAGTTGCATCTAAGTACTATTGCTTATGATGCTCTTCGTGTATTACGTATTATCCTAGGTTGTATGTATTTAGCCATGTGCTGATGTGCATATGTAACTGTGTACTAGCTCTTTATACATCAGTCTTGGGAGGTTATCGCACCAAGAAATACTCCCAATATAGATGTGGGATTGAAAACTCAAAACTGGGTGTTATCGCACGTGGCGGTGGCTGGACAAATACAACCCGTATACAGACTAGATCCCAGCTGCACTTATCCAGTGGCTTTTTAAAAACCAGAGCTTGCCATTTTTGAAAAGCCTCTGGATAAGCGCAGCTGGGATCTGGGCTGCCTATGGGTTGCACTCGCCTGGCTGCCAGTGAGTGGGATAACACCCAGTTTTGAGTTTTCAATCCCACATCTGTATTGAGAGTATCTCTCGGTGCGATAATCTTGTTCTTGCAGGCAAAAAAAGGGCTTCACCAGATGGTTTTTATTTTGGGTATCAGTAGAAATATTGTGTTAGGATTTAAATACCGTAAAGCCACCAGACCCCATCTGGTCTTGGAAGTTAAGCAGGGTCAGCCATGGTTAGTACTTGGAAGGGAGCTCGCCAATGAATACCAGGTGATGTAGGCTGTATTTCAGAGGAAGGAACTTCTGGCGGGTTACAGACCGCCATTAAAGTACGGAGTCAGTCCATACTAGGGTTAGGAAGGTGCGGTGCTTCTGCACCCCCCTAACCCTAGTACAGACTGAGTCCGTACAAAATGGCGGCTCCCCTCCCACATGGGCGCCGCCATGACGACGTCACGACTGCGCCGCCTCTATACGGGGCAGCGTGGACATGACGTCGTCGGTCCGCGTCAGGGCGCTTAGTGCGCCCTTTGCGCGGACCAGGAAGGAGCTCCATTTCGGAGCTCCTTCCTGGTTTGCGGTGCCGCTTTGCATCGCTGGGCACAGCCTTCAGATGGCTGCGCCCAGCGAAGCAAGGAGAAAGGGGCCAAGTGGCCCCTTTCTCCTCCTCCCCGCCGCCGCGGGGTCTCCTTGGGGCTTGAAGCCCCAAGGACACCCCTTTCCAGGCTGCGGGGAAGGGGCCTTTTGCCGCTTCCCCGCAGCCTGAAAAGTGGCGGATCGGGGCCTCAGCGGCTGTCGTTCTGACAGCTGAGGCCCCAATACACCCGGGAAAGGGGCGGGTACAGCCCGCCCCAAATGGGCGGTCTGTAACCCACCTGTAAAACCATCTCAGAGTATTCCTTGCCTAAGAAAACCCTACCTAATTCATAGGGTTGTCCAAGATAGAAATACAGTGCCCTACTTTCAAAGGCATTTATATTCAAAGGCAATCTGACCATTTTACATATTCCAGGCCTTAAAAGAAGCATGTAAATCCTAACATTTAAACTGATTTCAGGGATTGAGCATTGTCTCAAATGAGTTACATAACCCAACTAGTAAAACAAAGAGACTGAGAACAAAATCTCAAGCTTGTGTTGAAAATAGTAGTTCATTTTGTAAATGCATTTTGACCTGTTTTCTTTGTCAGGGACATTAATATCATAGTTATTAAATAATAGGCATTAAAATGAATGTAAGATATTAAAACAAATCAGAACTTTTTTTTACAACTGTGCAATTTCCAGCTAGGATAAAATTCCAAAATATTAACTTTCTCTATATCTGGAGATATAGAGTGGGCCACTGTAGTGGACTCAGGTGGGTCATTTCTGTCCTAGGAGCATCTGGAACCTGCATGGACAGTCAAACATGCCAAAATAGAGAAACGAATAAACCTTGAAGGGAGTCCAGTTCTGGCTGTGAAAAAAACAATACAGGCAGCTTTTAACTAGTGCATGGGGCTCTGTGACCCATTTAAAAGCTGAATTGCCACTCCAGAGGACTTCTAGGGGGTGGTGGTGGTAATCTACCCTTTCGCTGGACAGAGGAAGATACTTCTGGGAGTTTAAAGGAAATTAGGGATACCAAAACAGCCTTGGGACAGATGGTGTATGATGTTCCTAGGCCACATTTTGCCTGCCCCAATCCCTGGAAAGTAGAATAACTCAAAATATGCAGTCTTTGGCGGGATACAGACTGCCCAAAAAGGGAGGTCTCCCACCGTCTTGGTTTGCTCCACAAGGGAACAGCAGCGGACAAACCGTGCGGCTCCATCACTGAACAAAAAGAACCTACAAAAAGCGGGTTCTTCTTATGGTACCTTTGTGATACCGCAAGGCGCCAATGGCACACTTATGGCATCAAAAGGCACCGGGATGTGAGGACGCTACGTGTCCATCGCATCAAACTGGCAGTGCATATGTGTACAGGGCACCGCAATTTTTACGCCCCTGTCATGTGCTAAGGGTGAGGCCGGTATGGACGCTACGTCCTCAGCCAACCCCAGCACGTGACGGGGGCGGCGCAAAGGCCCATTTAAATTGGGCCCTTGATACTGATACAACACCCATATAGCCATATGTAATTCTATTGCTTCCATTTACAGGTGTTTCTAGAGGAGTTGGCTTCATCCGTTTTGACAAGAGGATAGAAGCTGAGGAGGCCATCAAGGGCCTGAATGGGCAGAAACCATTGGGTGCCAGTGAACCCATCACAGTCAAGTTTGCCAACAACCCTAGCCAGAAGACAGGGCAAGCATTGCTTACACACCTGTACCAAACCACAGCCCGGCGGTACACTGGACCGTTGCACCACCAGACTCAGCGATTCAGGTGAGACACCTTCCCCTCTCCTTTGCTGGTGGACAGGTCTTTCTCCTCATCCAGTGCCCCATAACTGTTATCTCCTTGCTTGAAGGAGAAGTAGGGCTCAAGGCTGCCAGGGCTGAAGCCATTTATTTTTGGCCTTTAGGTTTTCCATAATCTACACAAACTCATCATATGCTTTGTCTCCTCCAAGTACCCCTACAGCATAATCCCACTGGTTGCCCTTTAAGAACAGTTTTGAAAATAATGCAGTACACAGAAAGATGTTACCTATAATGCATTATATTTTTGGAGTAGCAAGGACATAATGGCATTTATTTTACCAATAATGCATAGTTATCCCTCCAAATCCATGGATTCTGCATCCATGGATTGAAAATACTGGGGGGGGGGGGGGGGATCCAAAAAGCAAACCTTGATTTGGCCATTTTTATATAAGGGACACCATTGTACTACTCCATTGTATATAGTGGGACTTGAGCATCCACAGATTTTGGTATCCACAGGAGGTCCTGAAACCAAACCCCAGCGGATACCAAGGGCCCACTGTAGCAACTAGTAATGTTGTTACTTTTCGTAAAATAAAAACATAACAATTTACTCCACATGTTTTCTTTTCAGAGGCCAAAATGCTTTCCTGGGGCATTTTGAGGTGATTTATTTCAAATTTTCGGCTATTTTTTTCTTTTTTAGTGATGGATTCTTTCCCCACTAAGTAACAAGCAATGCAAAAGTAACATATAATGAGTATAGTGTTGATGACACTGGATTACTTTGTTAGATTTTGCAGTAAACTAACTACCCAAATTCTTATTCAGAGATTACTTCCTGCAAAATGGACCCATTGGGTACGGGCCTTATAACTGTATGCATTCTGCTCTGTCCTCTCCCGAAAGACATTGTAGGTCAGTGCATCTTTGGTGCCTCATGGTCTCCCTTTCTTTATCCTTGACCCCTTTCTATTATTGAGCTGGGCCTCATATTTTGATCTGATGTCCACACCACAGGCTAAATGGGAATGGTATCATTCATTGGCTATTAATGCGTTAATCATGCTAAGCTTTGTGTGGGGCAAGTGAGCACCAAGTTATGGCATCTTCATATCTTTGCTGTGCTGATTTGAAAAAGATTAGGTCTTGCAAGGGGCAACTAACAGGCAGATGACTGCAGACAGACAGCATCTGGAGGGCCACATGCTCCCTGCCTCTGTTTTAGAGGGTAGAGTAATGCTATTCTGAAAATTACCATAGCAAAAGAATTAAGAGTGATAGGCCAGGCTGTTGCAGCTGTATTTTCTCCTGCAGATTTCAGCAGCAGCTGATCTCATTGCTCCACGTCAGTGTACTGCATCTCGGTGCTCAATAAGGGATTACTGCCTACATGAAAGCTCAGTTTTATTGCTGAATCTAGTGCATTTCCAGATTTCTGCCAGTTCTGAGTAGCTAGAGAATTAGCCATCTCAACAGAGCAATGTCAGTGTTTGACACTTGTCAGGGGTGTTGTGTGCTTTGGGAAGCAAGATATGAAACTATTGAGCATCCTACTCCTTTTACCTATGGAAGAGACTTCATCTGGAGCAGGAAGATATTTTCCTGCCTTGTTTTGTAAACCTGTGAATGCTACCATCCATTTTCTTTTTCAACCTGTAGATATGATGGAGAAGGAGACGTTGATGGATCGGACTATTTCCTAGAGTCTCTTTAGCTTGTATTCTGGTCAGTTTTGAAAACCTCCAGCTAAACTGAAACAGATCAGAAAGGCTATTTAATAGGGATGTAACTTTTCACTAAGGGCCTGAACAGACAGGCCAAAATAAAGCTGCTTCGGGTCACTTTGGAGGTATGCTGTTTAAATAATGCGTGCATCTTATGAGGCCAGAAGCTGTGCCAAAGCTTTGTTCCAGTCCTTAGGATGAGAGCATGGCTTTGGCGTGGCTTCCAGCCTCTTAAGACGCATGCATCATTTAAACAGCATACCTCCAATGTGACCTGAAGCAGCTTTATTTTTGCTCATTCTCAAAAGTAGCAATTCTGCAAGATGGTCTTCAAAAACCTCACAGTTTTCAAAGGCTATTTGAAATTCATATTTTCCTGTGCAAGATTCACATATGGTTGTCTTGTGCAGGAAACGGCATTTTTGTCATGGAAAATATTTCAGTGTGGAAATAATAATTCCTGTGCTAAAAATGTTGTTTTCTATGCAAATTTCTCATGTACAATTTTAAATAGAATAAATCCCTAATTACAACATTCTCATGTACAATTTTAAATAGAATAAATCCCTAATTACAACATTTTCTGCATTGAAATATTATTTTCCATGCAGAAAATGCTGTTTTCAACACAAAACAACCACATGTGAAATGTGCACAGAATAAATCCCAAACCATGAAGATCCTCGTCAGTACAGGATTTTTCTCATCAGGGTTTCTCAACACTCAAAAACATGTTTGTCTGTTTGTTTTTACCATTCTGGGGAATATTTTTTGAATATTCTTTCCATCCACCTTTATCTGATTTGCTTTTCAATGTCTGGTTGCACCTGAAATCCAAGCCTGCTGCACATGTTCAGTGCCCTCTGTGTTTTATTGTTCATTTTATGTGTGAGGGTTGCTTCCCATGTGTCATTTACCCACATGATTATACGCAGGTATAGAAGAACAACCTATTGATTTTAAGCATACCTTTGTGTATAAAGGTAGCGCAGATGCTTATTTTGCAGCTACCAGTCATAAGTTTCCAGTTGATGTACATGTGGCAAAGCAGACACATATGACTTCCATATGTGGCAATAAACCTGGCTTTACAAGCTTCCATTCTCTGTGCAGGCAGAAAATATTATCATGTCTGATGAGGCCTTTTGCTCCTTTTTCAACATAACATTGGTTAGCACCTATTTTACTCATCACATATTTTTCAAGATCCATTCTTTGTCCAGGACTCAGCAGTTGTTCACCTTCACAACTGTCTAGGGAATCAGTCCAATTTTACAGCTGAAAAACTGAGACTGAGAAGTGCCTGGGGCATTTCTGTGAGTTCATACTGGAGGTGGAGTTTAATCTGGATCTCACAAAATTAGAGTAAGGAATTGCAGAACCAAGTGGCATTTTGTTGCAAGTTTCCTTCTGGAGAGAGAAGGGAGCTATCATTTGAGCCCTGCATGACCAAGGATAGGGAGGTCAAGGTAGTATGTATGGAAGTTGGTAACTAGTTGTGCTGCCAATCATGAATTTGGATATGGACTGTGTGTGCTTGAATTGAATAGGAAAGATTGCCACAAGAAGCACATCAGGACTTATAGGACAGTGAATCAGGTTTGTAGAAGGGAACTGTGGTAGCGAGGGGCATTATGAATAGCTCTGCCCTTTTGGACAAGACCCAATTTACATTTTGGGTAGCAGAGTTGATTTTAGCCTTGCAGGCCCAAAGGATCATGGTTGTGTTTTGAGGTGTATTTCAGAACTTCTCCTCTGCTGACCTCCTACTTTTCTACTCTTCCAGTACTGGATGTAGTTTCTCTTGCACTCATAGATGTCTTTGGCATTAAGGAGTTAGATGAATACAGGAAAGGTTATTGTAAATGTTTGTGTTCTGCTCGGGGCTTTAAAACACCAGATCACTTTTGCTAAAGGCAATTTGTTGCTGTTCAGTCTTGAGATACAAAATGCACAAGATAATATCTTGTGCTGTACTGCCCTCTTTTGCTGATCTTTTTTCACTTCTTGAGCTAGGCAGATTTCTTCACCATTATCTTTACCCATCCCCTTGTCCTCTTTTAACTAGGCTAAGAGACTATGGAGCTATGCATTATCTGAGAAGAACCAGATTGGAGTCAAGGGCAACAGTAATAGGTAGCATGTGATAACAATTGGAGGACCACAAAAACTCACCCTTGCATTAAATGCATGGTTGTTTTTGACATGTCTATTTTTTACACTCGTAAATAACTTTAAAATCACAGCTGTAGCAGGCCTAACTAGGCTTAGGAACACAAGAGAAAAGGAGTTTTCCTCCCACTATTCCCCTCCCTCACTACTCAGTCCCAACAAAAACTACTCTCCACTGTCAATAAAACTATGTTGCACAGGAAGGAAGCTGTTATTGGCACTAGTGACAACTTCTCCACCAAGGCAAATAGCTGCAGCGGACAGGGATTAATTTTGTCAGACTGAGGGGCTGTACAGTCAGCCCGACAAGGGCAGCTTTATGCCACCCCTGGAAGCGCTGGGTTGGGGACGCGGCAACTGCACGCCATGCCCCCAACCCAATGTAAAAAGGAGCCGTGAAACGCGGCTCCTATTTGCGCCATATAAGGGACACCATAAGCGCCCCAGCACGGCATTATGCCCCCCTTCGTGCACAGTGACATTTGGGCACTGCGCATGAGGGACATCATCATGGCGCATGCCATCTGGATGGGTGTGCACCATGATGGCGGCCAGGCAGCGATAGTAGGGCTTTGAACGTGTAAACGCTCAGTCCTAGTTCGCCTGCAGGCCAGTACAAAGTGCTGGTCTGTACAAGCTCTAAAAGAAGAAGGGTTAAACACTACTCAGCACATTGCTGATCCTGATTGGCCACTTTCCAGCTATTATGTAAAAGAATGGCTAATAACCCAGCCTCCTTTTTAAGATGAACAGGATTTAGATGTGTTTTATTGTGCTTGATTTGTAAGTGCATGAAGCTACCGATCACCTTTTAATAGTGTCTTTTGCCTTTTCCAGTAGATTCCTTTTTCATTTAATACAAATTGATACTTTTAGGTTCAGATTCCAATAGTTCCTTCTCATTTCTCAGAGATTTTAATGCGGAACATTCTGTTTGATTTGATGTTTGGTGTATTCAGGGCCCAAAAGATCTGGGAAGTCAATCTGTGCTCAAGGTTATTGTGTCTGGTGGTGGCAGCTTATCAGCAGAGAAATCTAAAAACTACTAGATGATAATTCCCCAAAGTTCTTCTGCAATCCTTGTTCAAATCAATAGTAACACTCCATTGGGTCATATTTGCCCATGATCTGTGGTGGTAGAAAATGCAGCCATCTAATGCAGTTATCACAACTTGACTATCAGTGAGAGAGTGGCCTAAGTACCAAATAGTCTTCAGTAATTTATTTTCGGTTACTCATCACTTTACAGTACCAAATAATCTAGTGCAAGTACCTTTCCAAAGGGAAGACTCCTGTGCCCTCTCTTCCTGCCTCCTGATAGTGTTGGAGCTTACTTTAATGCCACACTTTCAAACCAAAAGATGGCCCAAAAGTCAGTTCACCTTCAAAATTTGCATTTCTCTGAATTTTGCAATAGAGTTCCCCAGTCAAGAGATACATACAAGCGTGGGCACATTAAAGAAAAGTATAAACAGAATATAAATCATTCAGAAGTAATTGCTTGCAAAAATGTTAAAAATAATGTCTTGATGGAAATGTGTATGAATTTTCATTGAAACGTTGTTTTTAAAAACTCTGTTTTTAGAACTAATCAATTGGTAAAATTCTGAAAGTTCAAGATGTACCAAGGTTTGAAAAGTAAGGTTTGAGGTTTGAAAAGTAAGAAACTGAGAGAAAATGAAATTAGCATTGGCCCATTCTCCACTCCCAGGCTAGTGAGCATAATCCAGTTCTTTCTGTCTGAAATACCTAAAATATGTTTTCATCCAAAAGAAATGTTGCTGGGAATTGAGCCTCACTTCTGTTCTGCCTGATGGAGCGTTCTACAATATTAGAATGCTTGTTTACATGCCAATGGTTGTTTGGTATTTCTTAACAATTCACTTTTTTCACTTAAGCCCTTAGACAGGATAAAACTTTGGTTTTATATGGTAATGAACTGAATGGTAGTTTGGGTTTGACCTTTCTGCTCATACCACTTGGTGCAACCTGCACAAAGCCATGACATATGCATGGTGCGCAATATGCAAGCATTAGACACCTATAGAAAATCCATATGTATCCATGCAACTTACGAACACAATTTTGTCTTATTAAATATTCTGTTATTCTAAAACTATCCAAGGCAGATTGGGCCTGGAAAATGTTGTTTTCAACCACCTCATGCACATTGCTGCATATGCAAATCAGCAAAAATTCCAGGTCAACAGAAATGTATGGCACGCCTATGTTCTAGATTTGGAGATCTGTGTCAGAAGAAAAATGCCCAGCTTCTATTGCTAAACTATGTAAATTGAGCACAATTACTTAAATGTGTGCTTTTTACACAATTGAACAGTTTATAAGTATTCTTTACAAAATGTTTCCTTTTAGCACAAAATGTTTGGAAGAGCTGGGGTTCTTGGAAATAATTTTTGCGTAGCTTATGAATAGTAGAGATCTAAATTTAAGGACAAGGATATCATAGAATAAGATAGGTCAGAGGGAACCTATTAAAATACGTATGTGGCTTGGTTCTCTTGGATACCCTGGAAATGCTAGAGGTTCCCCCCTCCCACACCAGCAACCCATAATTGCTTAAAAACCTGCCCTTTTGTTATGAAAATAGAAAGGCCTGATTGAGTGGCATAATGACAGTCATGGAGTGTATATATAGTGGGACCTTGATATCCATGGCAGATCTGTTCTGGACCCCTGTGGATACCAAAATCGGTGGATGCTCAAACCCATGTTGTCCTCAGTGGCAACATGTGCATGTGGCTGCACTATTATTAGGGACAATGGGACCTCAGGTGAAATACTGTTGTCCCTAATGGCGGTATGGCCGCCTGCATGCACTACCATGGGAGTGTCCCACAACAGGTGCTGTCCATAATGGTGGCACGGCCACTTGCACACGCTGCCATTTGGGTCAACACAGCTTGCCAGCCACGGATGGCAAGTCCGCAGATACCGAGGTCCCAGCGTACAGTATGGTCAGCCCTCCACATTTGTGGATTTGACTTTGGTGGATTTGATTGTTCACGGATTTGATTAATATGTTCTCTTTAGGAATCTCTCGGTCCTCCAGCACAACTCTACAGTCAACATCTACCAAAAGTCACATTGGAGGACCTAGAGATTCCTAGAGAGAACATTTCTTTAGGCATTTGTAGGTCCTCCAGGGCAATTCCATGGTCAGTGTCTGGCAGATGTTAATCATAGAGTTGTTCTGGGGGACTTAGAGATTCCTAGAGATGTGTTCTCTTTAACCTAGGAAGAAATAGTGGATTTTATATGCATTTTTTGCACTTTCATGGGGGTCCTGCACCCCTAACCCCAGCAGATGTGGAGGGCCCCACTGTAGATGAAACCTAGACATATTTTGTTGAAGAAAGTCAATCATAAAAGCAGGGATGGCAAGCTGTAATTGCAAATATGTTTGACATGTGCTATTCTAGGCATGTAGGGTTATTTTTAAAGGGTTATTTGCTATCACTTTCATCATCATCCCCATATTTGAAATGAAGCCTCCATTGCCCTTATGTAATTAATGCCTGCCCACTCCCCGTATTTCCTAGAATCCAAAAAATAAAATAGGTGACGCTCTTTTCCCATTACTTCTGTTTTTCAACACATTTTTAACTTAAAGTCATTAACTTCCTCTGGAGCCGGCAAATGCATTTGCACAGTTACAAACAGCAGTCTGTGCTTGTCACAGAATCGGTGTGCTGCTTTTCTGCTGCACCAGTAACCAAGCCAGATGACCTCGCAGGACCCTTTTGTTACGAGATCGTCTACTAACAATGGCCTCTCCTCATCTTCCTCTTCCTCCCACAGGCTCGACAATTTGCTAAACATGGCATACGGCGTCAAGAGGTAAATAGCCTTCCAAAGCCTACGCTCCTCGCCACTCCCCCCTCTCCCTCCCCACTTTGGCCCACAGCACAAGGCTGGATTTTAAAAAAGGTGATTGTCAACACAACCCTCAGAGGCAAGAGCCCGCTGCTCTCTTTTCTTACCAGCTCCCACTTCAGAGCAGCCACACTATCCTTTTTAGAAGAAGAACGGAGCATTGGGAGTCATTGCTAAGATGGAGACTTGAATTGGGTAGAATATGTTTCCCTATTCAGTTTGAGACGCTTTAAAAGATAACACTGTTTGGTTGCTTGGTTCATTATTTCCCTTGACATTAACTTTTAAGTTTTAATCTCCCCCTACACATGCTCACCTTCCCTACTTTTCTCAGTGAGCATGGGAATTTAAACATTAAAAGCTAAAACGATACAGTCCCTCCCTCTTCTGCCCTTGGCCTGTGGTATTTGGGGTTGTGTGTCTTGGAAGACACACAGCAGACTTCCATCCCTTTCTTTTCATTCTGTTTTTGGGTCTGGCTAGATAGAAAGGCTTGCTGTTTTGGTCAGAAGACTGGCTGTTCCTTATGATTTTTGGTCTTATGTTTCTCTTTGTTGTCAGTGTATTGGGTGCTTCTTGGTTTCATTTCATTGTGTTGCTTGAAGGTCAGAAGTTAGATGTTTGCTCTAAACCATTAGAAAGTTGGAAACCAAATAGATTATTCTTTTCCCAAAGATATGTGGGTAGTTTTGTGCAAGCTAGAAGTCTGTCTCTATATTGGTATAATTATAATTCATACTCACCTCCTAATCCTAGAAATCTTCACAAATCTTATGTTTGTCTGTCAGTGGTTTCCCACCCGAGCACTAGTCCAAGTCATACATGCTTAGCTTCAACAGTGCTCCAGCATTGGGTACTTCCAAACTAAAATGATTGGGCCCCAGATTGAGCTTTGTGTGACATATTAAACTCACACTTAAGCTTTGGTGGTTGGAAAGGATATTCACCTTTGGTTGTTTCCCCACTCCAAAAATGTTTTATTTATTTAATATTCAGGAAACCTGGTCAGGAAAAGGGAAGCAACTCACACAGTTTTTACTTGGTATTTGCTTGTTCTCAAAGTACTTGGGAAAACTATTCTACAAAGAAATACACATGAGCCTTTTTTGGTAATAACTGCGTTTTCCAGAAACATGTATGTCATTTGTGCAAAACAAGTGTGGTTTTTTAAACTCAAAAACACTGTTTTTGTACAAAAATTAATATTTTTTGGAAAGTGCTTTTTGTTTTTTCCATGACAACCATCATCTTTGCACACAAAAAACCCCCATGTGTATTTCTGTGCAGAATAAACACTTTCATATGTACAAATACTTGGTGAAAACTGCACAGAAATATTGGTTTTCTCCCATAGCAAGGAGAAAACTATGGAACTGATTCATCCTTGCATGTGAAAATGAAGTAAACAAATATTTATATCACTAAACTGTTCCCATCAAGATGAGTGGGATAATCTTTATTGGCAGTTCGAAGAGATTCACAGATTCTTCATTCGTGGATTTTGGACCTAATAATACAATACAGTGGTGCCTCGGGATACGAAATGATCGGGTTACGAAATTTCCGGGATACGAAAAAGTTGGATTGGCAAAAACTGTTTCGGGTTACGAAATATTTTTCGGGTTACGAAATTCATTTCGGCGCGAAATTCAAATGCTGCAAAGTGCAGCTATAGGCTTTCCAGTGCTAACGGAAAAGTGTTTCGGGTTACGAAATTTTCGGGTTACGAAAGGAATGGCGGAACGAATTAATTTCGTAACCCGAGGCACCACTGTAGTACACTCCTTTGCATATTTATTCAGAAGTAATTCTCATTAAAGTCAGTGGGGCTCCCTCCCAATAACTATGCATAAGATTGTAGCTGAAGTCAAGTGCATTTGAAGACCAGTGTATAGAAGCTACTACTGTGCTTCATCTGGCTTGAAATTGAAGAAGTAATCTACAAAATTCATCATTTCCATTAGTATTTGGAAAGTGTGGTGGTATCAGCAGACAAACGTGAGTTGTTCAGTCATAAAAGCAACGCATTTGAGTCCAAGAACAAAAATTGCTAAGCCATACACTTTGAGGGAACCAGCCTAGCAATTCAGGTTATTTGAATTTTACTTTTGTTGTTTTTTAAAATTGGATTTTATAAAAAGGACAGTTGGGGCCCACAAGCACATAGAGAGAGGAAAGGAACTGGCCTGCAGGTGGGCATAAGCGGCATAATAAAGAATAATAATTGAGGGGGGAGGAAGATGGAAAGAAAGGAATATAGGTACTAGACTTGTCCTCTACTGGTATCGCAGGAAGCTCTGTCAATTTGATTTTGACCTTTAATTAGAAATGTACCTTCTTTGTTAATATGAGGTTTTTAACTTGGCATTTTATGGAAATCAAGATTCCCATGATGACAAATTCTGCATCAGATTCAAATTTCCATGATTGCACGGCCATCTTTTTCATGCACAGGAAAGTTGCAATGCTCTGCATTATCAACCTTCCCCTTGCACTTTACAGATGTGGTTACTTAGTTACTAGAGCCATGAAGTCCAAAGATCAGATGGGAGATCTGTAGCACACTTGCAGGCAGAACCAAATTGGGGGAAGAGCCCAGTCCAGGCAGGACAATCCTTTAAGGAGTGTGGTTTAAAATGTCACTCACTCCCTTGACCTAGATTTGCTTTGGTGAGAGGGAAAAATTACAAAAATAAGAACGTTAGGTTCTGTCTCAAGTATCCTACACTCCTGCTAGCCGTAAAGTAATTGTTAGAAGCCACCTCAGTGATCCATGTTCTTTCTCTCCTGCCCTTTGGAGCTGAGATTTGTAGGGGTGAATTTCTGGTTCCATTTGCATTCCCTGGGGAGTAGATAGCTTCTTCCTAGCCTGTCCATGATACACTGAGCTCATGCTGGTAGAATGCCAGCCTTACACCCAAAGTAGTCCTCTCTCCTTGATCTCCAGGTTCTCTCCCATCACGATCGACAGCATGACCAGCCTGGCGGGAGTCAACCTGACAGGGGCCTCCAGTGCTGGCTGGTGCATCTTTGTGTACAACCTCTCCCCAGAGGCAGACGAGAGTGTCCTGTGGCAGCTCTTTGGGCCTTTCGGGGCAGTCACCAATGTCAAAGTGATCCGCGATTTCACCACCAACAAGTGCAAGGGCTTTGGCTTTGTCACCATGACCAACTACGATGAAGCAGCCATGGCCATCGCCAGCCTCAATGGCTACCGACTGGGTGACCGAATCCTCCAAGTTTCCTTCAAGACCAGTAAGCAACACAAGGCATGAGTGAGCAGATGAGCAAAGGGGGGGAGGGGGGAGCAACAAGTGTGCTGGAGACACCAGCCCTCTTCCCCAACTCACCATAAGAACGGAAATGTTCATTGACTCAATTGTTGCAGAATATTAAACCGCCAGACACCGTGATCTTCTCTGGGAAGCAGGAGGCGCCTCCCCCTCCTTCTCCCCTCTGCCCGACAGCCCAGCGGGGAGCACGGATGCAGCAACATGTCAGCCACTTTTTGAAAATCAAGCCCTACTCTGGCAACGTGGCGGGGGAGACATCTGCTCAGAATAGGACACCTCTCTGTTTATATGCTTGGTGCCCCCGACCCCTCCCTCCCATTTTAGACTTTCCTCATACCTATCCAAGTCAGAGGCATTCCCCAGTTGTCCATAACTTTTTTCACCTTGTGAATTCTGACCTCTCTATTGCTCTTTTGGTGGGCAGGTTTTCTGACTTTGGAGGATACACATCAATATCTGTAAGGTGTGATAGAAACAGTCCTCCCCCTTTCCCCAGTCAGAATACTTGTGGCTCAGCAAATCAAAGAATGTCATGATTACTATTCTGAGCTAGCCTAGGGGGAGGATTTATAACTGATCCGGCTCACCACCTTTGTTCTCCTTGAATGCAACACAGGACAAATGTGGTGGTGGGAGAATGCGCTCATCTCATCCCTTGGTCTAAATGTTAGCGATTTTGGTTGTTAATCCCACCACTTTGCCTGGCCCTGAATCGGAATGATGTCGTATTTGGGAAATTACCCGGTCCCTTATGTCCTAAATGCAGGTTCTTCCTGCTTGTCCCCAGAGAAGTCTCATTCCCTGGGAGAAGCCAGGTCCCCCCCCTTTTTCCAGCTCTATTTTGTAAAATTTCAAATCAGATCTGATCAACTGCTTACGTCTTTGAAGACTTCGGGTTAAAATAAGAGCATGGGCCATGGTGATATTGAGCAGGAAGGATGGGGGATCTGGTGCAGAATCCAAAATGCCTTGAGTCAGTGTGGCTTTTAGCCAGTCTTTGTGTGGACTGAGTGAATCAGCTTCTTTGGGATCAGACATGTGGACTTATTCACTATTTGAGTGTTAGATGGTGGCATAACTAAAACTGTTGCTTTGTTTCCTCTCCAAAATCAAGCCCTTCTTTCTTTCCTTTCCTTTCCTTGCTTCTTTCTTTTCTTTCTCCTAAAAAAATGTTTAACGAAGAATATGTAGGACCAAGCATGGGGCCATCTAAAAGAGAGTCAGAGGAGGGAAGCAACCCCAGAGCTGTCTTCATTGACTACCCAATAAGCTAGAAATATGTTTTTGACAAAGGGGAAGATGTTGGAGTAGGGATGGGCTGATGGGTGGGGTCTTCCTTTTTCTTTTTCAAGGTTAGATCAAACAAATGACCGAACAAAGGAGAAAAATGCTGAAATAGAAGGGGGGGAAAACCAACAAAAAAATTAAAAGATTTTAAGAAAATCTATTTTTATAAAAAAGGAAAAGCGACCTTGTTGGAAATTTTTACTGGGATTCTTGAACTTCACACACACTCACAACAAATAAATTTAAAGGGAGAAAAAGATGGCATGCCAGAACGCTCCTGCTGTGCACACCCCAATGATTGATTCCCAAGGCCCTTTCCAGACCATGGAAAAGCAACCAGTCATTTTTACAGATTGGGCTACAATAAGAGTGAGTAATGCAGAGTGTAACACAGAGTCCCCTTGTAATGAATGAGTTGTGGCGGGGATGTTAGTCTTGCTGTAGGCTTTGCTTTCGGGAAGGGCTAGACATGGTAATGTTCCTGTTAGTTATGGTTCCTGTTAATAACTGTTCCTGTCAGTTAAGGTTTCCTTCCTAAATCCTGAGCCTTCACCTAAGTTGACATTGCAATGGAGAGGTGAAGTGATGAGCTTGCTTTCTAAGAGGGAAACTTTAACACCAACACTGAGTCCGCCTGTGACATGATGGGTACACAAAAGGAACTATACCGACTGGACACTCTTTTAAGACATTTTGCAGGCATGCAAATGAAAAAATAACAGGTCCATTAGCAGCATTGGATCTGAGAGCAGGGTGGAGAAGTATGGCTCTTTGTCTATGATTCCTTGGGACTGCTGTTACATTCACTGGTCCACACTGCAAAAGCATTCTTAGTAGCAGTAGGTGGGGAAGGACACTCTGCATTTACTGCTAGTAACATCCTAGGGAAAAGGAAACCTCAATTGCCTGGAAAGACCTTGAACTTCTTGTGCAAGAGCAGAACTTAGTGCCTCAGACCCCAAAGATTTTGGATGATTCTCTTCCTACTCTATCGGGAAGGAACCAAATTGCTTTCAAGATTACTTCTTCTTTCCTTTCTTTTAAATTCTTCCTTCCTTCCTTTCACTGTAGTATTTGTGTCATTTATTGGGGGGCAGGGAATAAGACAAGGGGTACAACTATTTGATTGTAACAGTGTTTTCCCCCCACTCACTACTCTACTTTTCCCCTCCTGCCAAAAGAACAAAAAGCACAGAAAACCAGAAGGTTTAAACAATGATTTAAGGCTTTGTATTTAATACTAGCCTTAATTCCCACTGATACCCCTTTCCATAGGGTGTGTTTTTTAAAACAAACAAACAAAATTAACAAAAGGTGAAGAAGGTGGAATTATTAGGAAAATGTTGAACAATTTTAAAAAAACATTCTGTACCAATAAACCAGAGCTGGAAAATGTGTGGCCTTTCAGATGTTGAGCTGCAGCTCCCATCAGGCCTATCATGCAAAGCCAATGATATGGGATGATGGAAATTTGTGTCCAACAGCATCTGGAGGGCAACACCTAGCCAGTAAATGCTGCTTGTATGTGAAAACTAGTTTCTGCAGATGGGTTCGCTTCAGATGTGAAGCCCTGCTGCTGCCCGGAGAAGGCAAGAGTGAATCTTCTAACCCTTGGATGACTCTTGGAGAGGGTTCCCCCTCTGCACTGTCCAGTGATGCAAAGGATGGCCATTAACAGAGGTATCACTGCAAGGAGTTTCTTTTGCTGTTGCTGAGGCCCAGGGCTCAAAAGGCATACTCTGTTGAACCACAGCTCCCAGGACTCTCACAATTCTGGGAATTGTTTTTTAAAAAATAGGAACGTTTCCAAGTTCTACTGAGGATGTGAAAGGAGAACTGAGCCAGAATCCTTATAGTGTTGTTCGAACACTTGAGGAGCCCTAAGGCTGTTAATGTTGCTAAGAATCTTAGAAGAGGAGGTCCTGGAAGTGCTGAACCAAGGGCACCATGCAAAGTCTGTCTCTTGTCAAGAATGAATGATTTATGTTTAGCTCCCCAGCAGTAAGGCAGCCTGATCCAATTTGGGAGGTTCCTGTGCAATACGTTTAGCTTAGTGCCCACAGCTTGTTACATATTGTTCTGGTGTTTTATAGGCACCTCACTTAGACAGCATACAGAAGACTTGTCAAGGGCAAGCGGTGACTCTCTTAGTTTCAGGGACAACTCTTTATTTATAGGGATGTCTCTGCTGTCTAAGATCATCCTAAATCCATAGAGTGTAATGGGAATCATAATCAATTGAAGAATATCTCTTAGCTTTGCATTTCTGATCCAGTAATTAAAAGCTACAAGCCAAGGAGAGATTGGGACTATGGTCTAGTAGAGGAATAGGAAAAGTGATCCAGAGATCTTGCAGATGGAGGTTGGCAAAACACTTATGTTTTTGTGAGGGCCCTAAGATGGTCTTTATCAGGAGCATAGTAGCACTGAGCCAGTCTGCTTTGGGGCAAAGTAGAATTGCTTTTCTTGTCATGTTTGAGGAAGGAATTAGCAGGGAGGAGTGAGAAAGAAGAGTAAGCAGTTTCTAGGGAGGCACACAAGTCTTTCTGATTTGCTCTTTCTCTCTTTGCATGGACCCAAGATGGACATTTGTCACTTGTTCTTTCCAAGAAGCCTAATGCAACCAAATGTATCAGCTCTATCACCCCAGACCCAGTTATTTGCAGAAAAGCCATGTGGGCTGACTGAAATGTCAGGGATTGAGAGAGGAGGGGAGACCGGCATCATTCCTCATAACAGCCATTGCATGGCAGCAGGTAAAGGAGGAAGAATGATGTTGCAAAGCCTGAACAAGGTTCAGGAGTCAATGGCCAATCTTAGCTTGGGAATCATCATTCATTCTTTCTCCTGATAAACTGCTCATTTGGATGGTTAAATTCCCCTCCCTGGCCCCAGATTAACCACAGGCACTCCTATTCTGAAATGACCCTGGGGCCTGATTTCCACTACATTTTAAACCGGATCACAAATCAGTTTGAACCAGTTCAAATGACCCTGGTTCCCACTTGAATGGATTCGCTGAAGTGGTTGGGAGAGGAGGGCCCCGCGTTAGACCCATTTAACCCATGTCTTTTTGACACTGATGTTTTCTGCCTCTTTTTGGATAAATCGATTCTGTGCGAGTGTGAACCAGAGGTGGATTGGAATCGATTTAAACTTGCCCTTCAGCCTGTTGGAGCGGGTCTATTTTGAACTGATTTATTCGTGAATGTGAACCACAAGGGGGTTATTTTACAGGGAAACAATGCAATTGGGGCAAATGTAGTGGGGGCCACGCTCCACTGTTGAATCAGTCCACTGAGTCGGATCTCAAACCGCTTTTTTTGTAAGTGGGAACGAGGCCATGTTTTCACCCTCAACCTTTGTGCTAGGTTTAGAGCCTCTTGTGCGTTGTGGCAGATCATCCCCTAAGAGATCATACTGCTTGGTGTCAATCTCCTCTGAAAACAGCACTGCACTTTCCCATTGTGGACTTTCCCAGAGCTGTGGGTACTCCTTGTCCTCCAGCAAAGGCTCTCAGATGTGCAGCACTTGAGAGGAATGGGGCAGGCCTCACCACTGTGCCGAGAAACAGTTGAGGAGCACGTGGACCCTAGGGCGGCCTTGCCATTCCCACGCTTTAAGATTTCTCTCAGGGGGCTTTTCTTTTCCTCTTGGCAGCAATAACCTTCCAGTCTTTTTGAGATGCACACACTCATGCTTTGGACAGTGGTTTCAGCATAGGCCATTGTAATTGCCTTGTGCTCATCTCATAGGAAGGTGGGCTCCTCGGACCACCTTTCTAGATCCTTGCCAAAGACACGCTTCTCGTCTGCTGACATCTACCTTTCGGCATGACACTCCCTCCCCAGATTCTAAGCAAATGGCTTGTGCCCTCCTGTGGTATCTGGCCACATTACAGTCAGCCTTGATGTGGGTGTGTGCGAGCATGTGCATGAGAACTGGGGGAGAGATGGGGAAACAGTGGCCACAGTGAGAGAAAAAGGCACTTACAAGAGGCCACCAGAGAGGTTTTGACCTCAGTCTGGTGACAGCAGCCTGTTTCAGTGCTGTGGACCCTTTTTTGCATTCAGCATAGAGGAACACCCTTAGAACCACCATCACCACCACTGGTTCCTGCATGGCAGGGAGTTGGACTGGACAGCCTTTGTGGTCTCTTCCAACTCTTATGATTCTGTGTGCAGCTCCCATAGGAAAGCTGGAACCTGCTTGCTGCTCAGGGCTGTTTACGAAAGCAGCAGGTAGGAAGGGTGTGTGCATGTCTTTACACAGCGTGTATATCTGTATGTGTAAACCAGTATCGAAAACATTTTAAAAGGTTTTTTTTTAAAAGGAGGGATCCAGCCTCTCTGTGACAAGTGACTGTGGGGCCGAACAGACAGGTCAAAATAATGCTGCTTTGAGTCAGTTTGAACGTACGCTGTTTAAATGATGCATGCATTCTAAGAGGTCAGAAGCCATGCTAAAGCCATGCTCCAGTACTAAGGACTGGAACGCAGCTTTGGCGTAGCTTCTGGCCTCTTAAGATGCGTGTGTCATTTAAACAGCATACCTCCAAAGTGACCCGAAGCAGCTCTATTTTGGCCTGTGTTAAAGCTGCAGCAACATATTCAGGGGTAGCCGTGTTGACCATACAGCAAAGTACAGTAACATCGACATTCCACAAAACAGTGATATCTTCATGGGGCCGACCGAAATGTGCAAAACCCAGCAGCAATGAGAGTGCTGGCTTGAACTTCATCTCACCCAAACACCATGAGAGCAAGATGCATAGGAGTAGTAGTGAAGGCAAGAGGGTATCTCTGTCTTTCCAGAGGCTGACCCAGCCTTGCAGGTACTCCATCTTGCCGTTCATTCTGTGCCCACCAGGACATTCTTGATCCTGTTTCTGTCCAATTATTGTAAGAGAAAGGGGGGGGAAAGCAAAATTCACCCCATCTACCACCATCTTTAACCAAATGGATCTTTTGTGTTTGAGGGAATATTCTATTTCGCTGAAAGCAAAATAAAACCCACAGCCTTTTCAGGAAAAGGACTTGCTGCTCTGATAAATTCCCAGTTGGCCATAGTCACATCAGACTTGGACTGAAGCTCAGGGAAAGCTTTCCTGACAGGTCTGGACACCAAGTCTTCTCCTAGTGATTTTGCCCTTGGTGTTTCCCCATTCTGAACAATATGACCAAAATGCCTGCGGAGGTAGATTCTTCACGATTTAGGAGCTTGTGGGGATGGGCATGGGGTTAATTCAACATTTAACCAAGGAGAGGTTTTTTTCTAGGCGTTTGCCCTGCTTAAGAAATCTTTCCTAGTTTGCAGGGCTGTGTGTATGTGTGTGTGACAGAGAAAGAGAGAAGAGAGATGCAGGCCAAACATTTCACTTGGGACTGTCCCTCCATAACTTGGGCCAGCTTCTTTACTCATTTTATTTTAAAAGCAAGAGATTTGGGGTGGGGTGGGGAAGAAGAGGAAGAGAATAAGAAGGGGGGAAAATCTGGTTATGTTTTTAGCCCATCTGGCAGCCATAAATGCCAAATACCTTTTGGAGTTTTAGCCATTTCTGCGTAGTATCACCCACGTCCTCAAATCGAAGCCAAAAGAGTCCGGAAGAACTTTTAAAATGTCAGAAGTTTGCTCTGTAGGGCTGCTGCTTTTTTTAAAAAAACAATTAAGTATTTATTTAATTTATTTTAGTTTGTGCCCGTCTCCCTTCGGAACGGAGCCTTGAAGTGGGATTAATCTGTTTGTAAGGGTTGTACTTACGCCAACATCCTTGTCCGTGTTTCTTTCTTACTTCCCCTCCCTGCGCTTCAAAGGGAAAGAGGAGGGAAGTTTCTCTTAAAAACTAACTTTGAAGGGGGACGCAATTGCTACTGCCTTTCCCGGGGCATCTCTTTGGATCTGTGTTCACAAATCACATCCTGAATAAAAATGCACATCCGCTCTTTTCCATTTATTTATTTATTTATTTATGTTTGGTTTCGCTGAAAACAACGAA
The DNA here is from genome assembly GCF_019175285.1 of Sceloporus undulatus. NCBI lineage: Eukaryota > Metazoa > Chordata > Lepidosauria > Squamata > Phrynosomatidae > Sceloporus > Sceloporus undulatus. The sequence goes on from NC_056523.1 coordinate 197,756,856, forward strand.
GTCACCGTTGGCACTTGAGCAAGGGACTTTTTAATTTTTCTTTTGCTCTCAAACGCAAAAACGGAAACAAAACGAACAACATTTAAAAGACGAACTTAATGATAATTAAACATTTTAGCATTAGTTCGAGTTTTAATTGTTTAATGATTTAGAAAAAAAATTAGTTTAGGATTTCTTGATTTTTTGACAATAAATGTGTTCACTTGTGTTTCGTAAGAGTCTGTGGCAGCTTCTGTTTGCGATAAAATGAGAAAAAAAATTACAAAAAAACTGGCACCATTAACTCTTGTATCTTTTTGCGAATTTTAGCTTCTTGTAGTTTTAACTTATTGTTAACTTAAATATTTATTACTGCCTTGTAAGAGTACATTTGTGTATATTTATGTTCTCATCAGAGTTGCAAGTTAAAAGGGAAATATTTTTAATTTGCTGAGAAGTGATTATTCCTAATTTATTTATTAATAGCAAACAAAAATTGAAACAATAATAACAATAAAAGCTTAAATGACAGGCTCTCCAACAGGGCAAAGTGCACAGAAGTAAAACTTTTAAAAACAACCTACAAATGTGGCATATAGAACAAAATCTTGATAGGCGAGTTTGTTTGTGGGGTTCGATGTTACATCATCTACTTTTGTCTTGTTGGGGGGAAAAACAACATTTGAGTCTTCATCCTAATTGAAAGGTAAGGGGAGGGCGGGAGGGGAACATGTAGCTTGTCATTTTCTCTATTTATTCTTGTGTTTTGTACCCTCTGCCCTTCACATGCTGCCACTCAGCATCCCTCCCACATGTTACAAAACTTATTTCAGTGACAATTTGCTTTTTTTGATTTTAAATATTTTAAGCAAGCACCACCGGCAGCTGAAGCTTGTTGGCGTAAAGGACATTTTTTGACCGTCTCTGGCTCTGATTCATGGAATTCCTTAAGCACAAGGGAGAAGTCTGAAACATGCATTTACACACACACACCCCAAAGGAAAATTGCAAAAAAAGAAACAGGAAAGATCACTTGCAGTGGTAAGCGAGTCTGTAATACGTAGGTGATCAGTGGGAGTTGGCAATAAAGGAGTTTGAAATTAGGCAATGTTAAAACGAACTGGTAGAGAAATCCTGAGACTACTTGGAAAAGATGGTTATACTATCACATTTGAAAACATGATTTCTAAAATGTAAACAGCAAGGTGCACACTAGGTCAACCTCTGCTGATGAAATGCTCTTTCTGAAGAGTCTTATGATTTCTACAGATTCCTGGCTACCAAATGGATGTTAGGCCAAGTCCAAGAAGTATGTTGGTTACATTGGACGCTCCCTGTTTTAGGGGACCAGCAACAACAACTGTTAAGGCCTGGAGTAGCTGGCCTCAAGAGGAAATGTATCCTAGACTAGATGAGGACTTTTGTGAACTTTGGAGAGGCTAGGTATGTACATCAAAATCCCCTCCATCATGTGTGAAACATTTCTAACCTGTCGTGTGGCTTATTTATGACTGCTTCATTATTTAGGAGTGGAAAAGCATGGAAACACTTTTTGGGCATGTGCAATGGGCCCAAGAGGAGGATCTTGCAGCTTAAAGAATTCCCATGTAGCTCTAAAATGAGGCTCTAGAGAAGTGTAGGTTTTTGGCTGTGGTCTGGTGCAAAGATGACAAAGAAAACAAAAGAACATGGCTGCTGGAGATAGCCTAGCGGGATTATAGAATGAAGCTGTGTAACTATTTCCCCAGGACTTAGCCCATTGAACTCAGTGGGACTTACTTCTGGCTGGGATGGCACTGTTCCTGGGCAAATATCTATTAAACTACAAATATCCAAGGGGTTTCTCTTACCTCTGAAAGCAGTTGGATTGTCAGGCTTTTGGGGCTCGGTGCAGAGTGCCATAATGAGCTGCCCCATAGTGAGGTAAGTTTTTTTAGCTAGGTACCTGTTATAAGAACATAGATGCGTGAAGACGTATTTGCTTTATTTTACTTGTTTTTCACTGCATGAAAACTGCTTGGGAAGTTGCTTCTTTAGCAGCTAACTGAGCCTTCATCAGAGCAGGCAGCAGCGCTGGCACCACAGAAGGCATTTTGCCCCTTTGGAAAGTTCTGCTCTGTGCAGTTCCAAAAGTGCCCTTCTGGTTCCCTTGTAAAGCTATAGAAGGCTGCATGCCTTCTGAGTGTGGCATCCCTAAAGCATGGCAAGAGTTTGCAGGGACACACACCAGCCCGCTGCCTTGTTTAGTAGGGGTAGTCATGCTTTTCTCATAGGTTGCTGCCCTTTCTTTGCCTTTCTGCCTTGCAAAGACCCAAAGTCAAATCTCTAGCACATCTCATGTACAGTGTATGTTCAAACAAATGCATGTGCATCAAAGCTGCACCATATAGTACAAGTATATTTTGAGCAGCAGCAGCATCTCAAATATTTTTTGTCCCCTCCTCTTCCAAATATGTATTTACCCAAAAGAAACAGCACTATCTTGACTTTTTCAATAAGTAGAGGACAGACTGTTGGATAGATAAATGCACTAGAGTTGAACCTGCAAGCAATGCACAAGGGTGCAGAGGGTCTTGTAAAAATCCTTAGTATGCAAATGGGAATCTTGCAATTGTTGCTGTTGGTGTGCCTTCAAGTCCCTTCTGACTTTTACGGCAACCCTAAGGCAGACCTATCATGGGGTTTTCGTGGCAAGATTTGTTCAGAGGAGGTTTGCTATTGCCTTCTCGAGGCTGAGAGCACGTGATGCATAGCCATCTTCATTTTTGAAATGGTGGTGCTTGGTGTCCTTTTAAACTTGCTTGGGCTGCCACATAACCCCACAACTGCCAGAAGGCAGTTGCAAAGATTTAGGGCTGTTGTCATCTGTCAACACACCTTTCATATGGCCAGCATCACGTCTGTCACTGAAATTTAGGGTCAAGAACTTCAAGTTCCTTAAAGTAGCACCATGCTGGAGCAATAGAAAAGCCTATTGCCATCTACATAAAGGATAGCAGGGCAAGACAGGGTAGAAAGACTCCAGAAAGTAGTTGTGGAGACCAGAAGATGAGAACCCCCTATAATTATCTTATTTAGAGCATAACAAAAACACACAGCCTTAAGTTTAGCTGCCTTTGTAGGCTATACAGCCATCAAAATAACATTTGTGCTTAATGAATTGTACCGAAACAGAGCCACTGAGTCAATCTGAAGCTGCATATTGGAACAGCCAAGTAAATGTGCGCTTTGCCTCCAGTTCCACTTGTTTGGTCAAAATGCCTTGTCGCTGGGTGTTCAGATCCTGCTTAAGTTCAAATCCTGCAACCACACTGCATCTGACTCCCTTCCCTGCATCTCGACCAGGGCATTTAGTTGCAAACAAAATTCTCTCTTGTGATCCGTCGACTCCTAAATGGTCACAGCAATCTAGCCTCTTCTCAAGTATATTTTTTCAAGTAGCAATAAGTGCCAGTTTGAGTTTACTATTTTAAAAAAAAGGTGAAGTGGATTGATTCGGGGTTGGATCAGGAGTGGGGAGGGGGAAAAAGAGAATGCTGTATATGGATGAAGGCAGACACCAGAAGAGCCAGCAAGCAAGAGGGGCTTGCGACATGACCTGTTTGCTAAGAAAATTTGCTTCCAGTGATGGGTCAGGGTGCAACATTGAAGGGAGCAGAGGGTTTAAAGAATTGTCTGTCTGTTGTAATGGCGAGTTCCTAATAAAATTTTACATGCCCTCCACCCTCCCCACTAATGTATTTAGTTAGGGGCATGGGGGGCTCAGGGGAGAAGATGACAGGCCTGGAGTGCCTGGCCCCCTGATCTCCTTGAGCTTCACGCGTATGTATTGGGACAGGTTTTTAAAAATATTCAAATAAAAAAAAATCATGAGAGTCAGTTGATGTGGGAAGGGTTTTAAAAACTGCTGTAAAATATAAGAAAAAAAATGACACTTTGCATTTAGTTTAGACTATTTATTACTGGGATTTCAGGCACGGCGGCTGTATGAATCTTTTACATGGAATTGTTTAATTATTTGTACTTTTCATGCCAGAAAATAAAAAAGTTCAGAATCTTATACAAGTTTTGTCTATCAGTCACTGGGAAGAGGATGACAGTTCTACAAAAAAAGGTGTGTGTGTTGTGTATGAAGCTGTACTCCTTCCTCACACTGCCAGCACAGATCATCTTCAGAATACTTCATCATTGTGTCATCTGGAACTGAAAATCCTCGACTTCATATGTTGTTGCAAACACCTTACCTACCGACAACATACACTGAAATGGTTTTGCATACTGAATTACATCAGAGCAAAATATTCACCTGCTCTAACATTTTGAGGACAAAGGTTCACACACTACTTGTCCATATAGTCCTTACTCTGCCTTATTCGTCAAACGTACTGAAAGAACCAGGTGCAAACCTTGTCTCCAATTTCTAACATCTCCCACTGTACAAAAAAAAAGGGCAAAACCATATTCAGGTTGGAATTAGTGAACAAGTTTGAACCCCTTAACTGTGTATCCTTGGCTTTTTAGAGGGGAGGTCCTGTGTGCCTTTGAATTGTTTATGCCTTATAGAGACACTATCATGGGGTTTTCTTAGCAAGGTTTGTTCGGGGGGGGGGGTTGCTTTTGCCTTTGTCTGAGGCTGAGTATGACCTGTCTAAGGTCACCCAGGGGGTTTCCATAGCCAAGCAGGGATTTGAATCCTGGTCTCCAGAGTAATATTCCAGTGTTCAGACCACTACACCACACTGATTCTTTGCAGGAGGCAAATTCATTTATAAGGCAAGTAACTCAGAGCACCTAAAGATAGTGAAGTGGATGACTTGCAACCATGGCCTGAGACCAAAGGCTGTGCACACAGCATAACTTCTGCCCCAGAAACAACACTGCCTTGTTGTGAGGCATGTTTTCCTTGTGTATCTACAAAAAGCAACCAGTGGATTTCATCTCTTTGGGTTCCTTCTTTGTGTGTCTATGGAAGCCGGTGGGTTAGGCTATAAGCGATGGTTCAGTTTTGCACTTCCCAGATATTAAAAAATGTATCCCCCCCCCCCAAATACAGTGATCTGTGTTTATGGGACAAGAGGCACATAGATTTTCCTCCCCTCCATTCCTTACTGATCAGATCTTTGGATCCAAAGGAAAGAACTTAGGGGAGATAAACACATAACTGATTAAATCCCATTGTGGGAGAAAGGCAGGTTATAAATCTTTAAAATAAAATAAATAAATCTAAATGGAGAGCAAAGGCTTATATTTTAATGCCTCCTCTCACCAATAGAAGGTGCCCACATCACGTGATGATGTTATGGGGTGGGAAAGGAAACCATCTGTCCTCCTTCTCCCACTCTCTGGAAAGACCCAAGTGGGAGATAGGGGTAGTATACTCCCCACAAAAGCCAACTGAACATCCTTACCTCTTCTAAACCCACACTATCCTATCACCAGTCACCAAAGGGGCCTTTTGTCATGGAGGCAGCCCCAGGCCAGCAGCAGGCTGTATTTATGGAAAGGGGCTCAGATGGAAAACAATGGTGGCTGAGAGAGACACAGCCTCCTCTTTTGTCATGGAAATGCTCAGCCTTTGAGACAGCAAAGGGAGCAGGTGAAAGGCACCAGCTTTGCCCTCCTCCAAACCCTTATCAAGCAGAGGCACAGAGCAGAGAGGCCCAGGTCCCCAAAGGGGAGAGGGGCAGCCAGCAAGGAAGAAGAGGAGGGCCTGTTGGTTCTAACCCATCATCAATCCCATCCCCACAGCCATGCTTTCCATAGGAAGTTCCTGTTTGCTTATGGGGGGCAGTGGGCACGGAGGGGGGGGGGCAAAACGTGTGTACAGTCCATACCAGCTGCTCCTAGTGCAGTCAGTCTAAACAGGCCATGTTATGCCACCCTTATTTTGTGGCACCCCTTCAATACCAGACACTTGCACTCTGCAACCCCTTTTCTCATTTTTTATGCTCCAGAGACAGAATAGACAAGAGATGTTTCTTTATTGGAAGGGAATGTTTGTTTGTTTGTTTCCAAAAGAGTTCACCACCAAACAGCAGATTAGAATAAAACAGAAAGACAGTCTGGGACTGTCAGTGCAGGAGGCAAGCTGGACACAGGCTCTTTTCCCCAGCCTGTCTTACTCCACTCTCTCAGGCTGAGAGATATCTGGCTCAGAACAAAAGTCCAGCAGAAGAAAGCACTTCAGGAAGACAGCCTGAGATTTCTTCACCACTCCTGAATGAACTTAACCCCCTTCTCCCCTACAAAGAAACAACAGTGTGGGATGGAGAGTGCCTTCCCCCATCAAGATAAATGGCCAGGCAGCTTTGCAGTCCTGTGCATGACCATGGCAGGTGGTGCCCTAAAGCAAGAAAGGAGGGCGGGGAGAAAAAGAGTTATCTTTGCAGGACTGGCAAGGAAAATACCAGTATTTAAAAACCCCGAAGTCCACTGGGGCAAAGCAGCACTAACAGTGGGGAAGGGATGCCAGGATCAACATGGGAAGTCCATGTGGGTGGGCTGTGGGACAGAAGAGCAGGCGGTGAATTCTGCCATGGGTCTCGGAATCACTGGGATCTGAGCCTGGCTCTACTAGTTATGGCTTCTGCACATCTGCAAAAACAAAAAAGCAGACAATCAATCAAAGGAAAAAAGCAGGGACACAGGGATGGGCTCTGAGAAGAGGAAGAGGAACTGCCACTGCCTAAATAGCCCAATCTTTGTTAGCCTCCAGTTAAAGGCACACCTATCCCTGCCACAGAACCCTCACGGAAGGGAAGGGGTTCTTAAGAGTAAATGAAGACTCATGTTGGACGAGACCAGAAAAGAAAGACCAAAAGCCAGTGTTCTGTTAATAAACAGCAGTCTATGAAAAGCCAGCCAGTAGAGACATGAAAGTAACAGCACCTTCCTGCTCAGATTCCCTACAGAAAGATACTGAAGGGAATATATATCCATCATGACTAGTAGCCCCTGACAGCCCAAATCTCCAAGAAGGTGCTCAATTCCCTTTAAAATCCTTGCAAATTATCAGCCACGATTACATCTTGTGGTAGTAAATTTCAGTTTAACATGTTCTATGTGAAGAATTTCTTCCATATTATTTGCCTTGAATCTCCCACCATCCAGGCATCTAGTAATATTAGAGAAGGAGCAAACCCAGCCCAAACATTGATTCACAGGAGAGTTGCTCCAGCCCTTGACTGTTTTAGTTGCCCTCTTTGCATCTCCAATGCCACAATATCCCCCTTTCCAGAACTGTACACAGCATTTAAAGTGTAGCTGCACCAGAGATCTTTATCATGGCAGTTTGATAGTGACAGATTTGTTTTCAGTTTCTTCCCTAATTATGCCCGATGTGGTCTTTCACACCTTTTACACTGGACTGATATTCTCATCAAGCTTTCCTCCATAACCTCAAAATTTCTGTCTTGTATACTCTCAGTTATAATCACATTATATATATACTAACATAATATCAATATGAAGTTTTGTTGTTGTTTTGTCCCAAAGTGTTTCTCTTGAACACTGAATATCCTGTGCTATATTAATGCTCCAGGTTGGAGAGTTCCTGCATAAAGAACTTCTGCTGCCTTTCCTTTCTCAGTTCAGTCATGTCTGTTGCTAGCAAAACCCACCTTGACAGAGCAAGGTGTTTGGATTTGCTGATGGACTCACCTGCTCTCAGAGTTCATCATGATTGAGGTCCTTTGGCTCATGGCAGGCTGCTGGAGTGACAAACTCCATCAAGTACTCACAGCGACTCGGCTCTGTTGTGGATGTGACCACTGTCTCCTTGCCACATGAAAGTTTCACCTGGGTGGAATAAAAAACACGACAATGGCTCTCAGTCTTCCATGGATTTCATCAGTGGGGCTCTTAAAAATGGGATCACTGTTTTACTTCAAGATCCAAAAGGCTTGATTAACTAGCCCACCTTCCTTTAAGGATTTCCCAATGGCATGTATGCTTTCCTTCCCATGTCATCCTCACAACTGCCCTGTGAAATAGAGAATGCTAAGTGGGGAAAGTAATTCCCCCCCTCCGCTGTTATCGTTCTTTATTTCCAAGTAACTACACCAAGGATAGCCACTGAACAAAAGAAACTGAGAAAACTGAAGAAACTAAATGATGCACTTATCATGGGCTTTTTTTTTTTTTTTTTACAGAGCTGCTTGTCCCAGTGATAAAAGATGTCTATTATACCATAAAGTTTTTCAATACTCATGTATTTGGCATTTAGCATACTGTGTTGTGTGACTGATCACTGAAAAATAAACACAGGCTTAATTTGCAAGCAGGACTGCTGAGAAACGTATTCTCTGTGGAAAACCTGTTGTGCAAGGGAAAACAGTTTTGTTGTACAGAGTATGTAAACTCCTTAAGGGCTAGTTCAGGGGTTCCCTGGGGTCCCTAGGTGGTCCATGACCCAGATGCAAAAACAACTTTTTCGTTGGTTGCTTTCTTTCACTTTGAAAACTTTGACTTTTTCCCATCATGCTGAATGTGAAGAATAACAGTTTAGTTGGTCATAAAGTAGGAATAACCTTTAATGGAAAAGTGTCAAAATGTTCCCAACTGTTACAATTAGGTAGTATTCTGTACTGTATAAGTATGCTTAGAATTACAGCCATTGCACAGGAATAAATCCCTTTACTTTTAAGCATCAATGAATGTCCAGACCCAGAGGGCTTCACCTCTGCCTCCAACCAAAGATTCATCTCCCTTATCCTATCGTTTCAGGAATAATCTTCCTTCCCTCCTACTGCCATTTCTTCACAACACAACCAAAAGTTTCAGGCAGCTCAAAAAGCTGATTTAAAGAAACTAACAAGCTTCTGACTGAAAAAGAGCCAACCCTACTGCAAGTCGCTGTCCTATTTTGAATGAAGGGGAAACTCTTCCAGCACACCATCTCAGTCTGAGCCAGAATTTTAGCCCAAAGAAAACTCTTTATCAGTTGAAGTCTGCAAGGCAATGCTAGCTCACCTGCGCATGGTTATGGTCCTCTAGCTGCCTTCTGCAACATTCATCAGCCCAGCCCAGCCCAGCCCAAACTGTTAACAAAATATTCTAACAACTAATTGACCAGGCTTTGCACTTGCACCATCCTAACTACACCTGTTGTGCTGAATTGGTATCCCTGTGGTTTCCTTCCTTACCAGTGATCTCCATGAGCATGCTTTGGAATACAAACTATGCACACAGTTTTTGTATTGCAATAGGTATCATTTCTGTGAGATAGCATTTTCAAATGCAAGCTATCCAATCCAGCCTTCCCATAGAACTCACTGTGGTGGATCGGTTGGGGCCCTGCCAGCAGCCCGTCCCATGTTCATATTTCATGACACTGAATTTATTATCCTCTGAACCAGTCCATGAACCCCATGTGCTGAAAGGGAAGCAAGGTAAGTAAGAGTACTCATAACAGCTCTTGTCCTAAGAATACTCTGGAGGCCCAGGGGGTGGAAGGAGAATGGAATTAATGCCACCCCATCCCTTCATGCCTTAAGGAGAAATACATTTCAGGGCAGCTTGCCATCAAGGAGATGTCAGTTTTCACAAGATGAGAGAATAGGGCTACATTTTTATTTTTAAAAGAATTTGATCAGATTCACTGGGAAAGATATTCTTATCCCAGCTGAGGTTCAGGAGGAATGTTACGATCCACAATCAAACTAAACATAGGGGGGATACAGACTGGCAGAAGGGGGGGGGAATGCCGTCCCTTTCTGTCCCAGATGGAGACTGCACCAACCAAACGTTGCGGCCTCTGGGAGGCCTAAAAAGAACCTGTTCCCAGTGGGTTCTTTTTAGGGTGCGCACGGGGCTCCATTGGCACACCCACACGTGATGATGACATCCATGTAGCGCTGTTTGGATGCTGTGCTACATGGATGTCATCATGGCATGCCCCATCTGTACAGGGGCATGCCAAGATGGCGCCCAGGGTGAGCAGTAGGGCTGCTGAGCATGTAAACACTCTCACCCCGCGCACCCCTAGTTCAGGCTGAGGGCGGTGCAAAGCACCAGTCTTTAATGGCCCATACTTAGCATTTATATGGTGCTTGGCCATATGTTGTGTTATGTTAACATGGCACAAGCATTAAAACAGGCCTGCATGGTAGGCCAGTATTATCATTGCTAAAGTGCAGGTGGGATTAGGCAGGTACTAAGCCAAGAATCTGACGTGCCCAGTGAGCTCAGGGCTGAAGGTAAGCCTGTAGATTCCACAGCTCAGGCAGGAGGGGACCTCTGGTTGCTATGAGCAGCATGGGTACCAGACCCTTGTTCCTGGAACTAAGTGAGAGTAGCAGAGCCTCTTACCCAAGGCTGGTCTCTGAGCCACCATGCTTCGGTTTCTGGGACACTCTGTTAAATGGGCAGAGACGATAAATGTATCTGGGAAAAAGAAAGAGCAAAGAAGAGACTCATGAACTCCTGTCATACATTTGGTAGACCTTGTAATCAAACCTACAGACTAGATTTCTAAAGCAGTGGTGCTCAGAACAAAATGTCTTCACCTAGCACATTGATGAGGCCACTCAGATTAAAAGGAACCTGAAACATGTCAGCAGGAGAGTAACCAGGCTCCTGATCTAGCATCTAGCTTCTGTGGTCAAATGTAGGGATTCAGGAATGGATGAGACTGAGTAGCTCACCAGACTAGTGGAAAGGACTGGCCTGTGCATGGGGTGAGGTCTGAGTGTCCCCACGCTCCAAGCCCTCACCGCGCCACCTGTGCGTCATTTTGGCATGTGCCCATCCACACGGGGCACACTATGATGCTGCACAGGCCTCAAACAAGCTTCATTTATATACCACTTCATGCCGCCTAAGCAGTGTCTAAGCGGTTTACAACTGTAAGCTAATTTGCCCCAACAATCTGGGTACTCATTTTAGCGACCTTGGAAGGATGCAAGCCTGAGTCAAGCTTGAGCCCTTTTGCTGGTCTTGAACTCGCAACCTTGTGGTTTTGAGTGAGTGGCTGCAGTACAGGCATTTACCCACTGCACCACCAGGGCTCCCAAACAGTGCAGCATGGAAGGGGTGTCATGACGCCGTGCCATGGTACTTATGACGCCCCTTCCAGGAAGCTGCTTGAGGCGGCTTCTTTTTGCTCCCTACAGGGAGCGGATTGGTGCTGCTGTGGCACTGATCCAGCCAGTACGGGGGCGGCTGGATGGTGCCCATCTGTATAGACCCTAGGCATGTTTTCCCATTTAAAAGCAACAGAATGATTCTAAAAATCAGAAATGCAGAAGAACTGAAAATGCCTCAGTAGTATCCACTAATGGCTGAGAAACCAGCATTAGAATGGGCAACGAGTGAACTTATGAACACAGTTTCCAGTCTCTTATTGCACAGCCTGGAAATGTTCTTTTTTGGAATAAAATTCCTTGAATCTGTAGCAAGCATGACCAGTAGCTGTGCTGGGTAAGTATTCTACGGGCTGTAGTCCCCCAAAAGTGACATTTCCATTCTCTATGTCCATGGTTCTTGTCACCATACCATTCACATCACCCAAAAGCAACCTCCAAAAAGCAAATACTGAGCTTTCCTGATCATGGCAGCCTTTCCTTTATCAAAGGGATCCCCATTCTTGGGAATTCATTTGTTCCCTCTTCTCGCAACTAGGCAAATACTAGTACTGAGTCTCAGTGCTATCACTTGTACAAAGAGTACACCATCTCTTTGCTAAGAGGTCAGAGTCAGCAAGAGACAAAGATTGCTGAGTTGTCTCTGCCACTGTCTGCTTTAAAAGCGTATATGGCCAGTGTTCCTAAGTTGAGGAGTCACTGCTGAACCTGCCAAAGCTAGCAGAGGACAGAAAAACAGAATCCTATGCTTGTATGCGCTCACCCTTATAGAGGGGCAAATTTCAAAAGCATGAGGAATGGAATAATAGCAAGACATCAGCCTGAAAAAGCCATCCGGATCTTGTAAGTCACTGACCGCATGCATTTCTGTTTTTGTTTTTTTACATTCAACGGTTATTGCTGTTTTTTTCCTAAGAAGCCACTGTGTGCCTGAGGGCTAGATGAATGGGGACAGATCCACATGCATAACATAGCAGATCAACAAGAAGGGTGGACAGGATTCTCATCTGGGCTCAAGACTCCCATGGGAATCCTGCCTCCAGGATGGCTGTAGGACACTCTGTCAAAGTAGGGGTAGGAGGCTTGTTTTCATCTGCCACTCTTGAAAACGACTGCTGGATTCCTGATTGCCAGGCTCATTTCCAAAAAACACTTCCACTTGAGACACCATAATGGCATTTTGCAAGAGCTGATTCCCTGCCTGAAAACCAAAGGTCTAGTTTTGTCTCTTAAAATTGCATCTTAAAATATTGGTAATAATCTCCTTTATTCCTTTTAAGTTAGAAAAGTATGACATGCCAGAAGATCTATGCAGAAAGGTTTGGGGGTGTTGCGATTGTTGTTGTTTTTCACAGCTGAGATCCAAGGAAGAAGGGTCCACATGACGGCACCAAAGGAAGCAAGATGCCTTCTCTACTGGCACTCGCCCTGACATGATTCTTCAATCCTTCTGGCTTAGGAAAAAGAAGGCCCCTGGGTGCCAAACTAGCTGTCATGTAGGAAAGCCCAGATCTACCACTAATTACCCAGAAAACAAGGAGTCTTATCTAAAGGATGAGTACAGAGCTGAAATAAAGAAAGCTGAACCCTGACACACACACCCTACACACTTCTTCCCTAAACTACTTTCTCCTGACTACATTTCTTCATTTGTGCCCCTTCTGTTGTTGCAGTAGAACCCTTCCATACAATTGTTGCTATTCAGATTTTTGCCATCAAATCCCCTCTAGGGGACACTGGGGGCATTCAAACCTTTGTTAACAAGAGAAAATGAACAGAAGTCACTTCCTGTTCACTTCATGTTTCAGAAACGGCTTCTCCTGGGCCCCTAAAACATGAAGGGAATGCCTCCACCCCACCCTACAAAGGGCTTGAAAAATGCTGATTTTTTTAAAATGGCCTTGGGTGCTGTATGTGGCCCATGGGCCACTTTTCACTGACCTGTGCCCTAAACAATTAACAAACCATGCAGAATGAGATGCAGAACATCAAACTGGGGATGTCAGCACTCACGTGGGATTCATCTTGGGGTGACCAGCTTGGGACTTCAAGGGAACTCCTTTGCTCAATATATTCTGGAGGTCACACTGGGGGCTTAGTATTTCTACCATTCAAGACTTTAATGATCTGGAACTGGGCTTTCCTCTTATAAAACTCCCAGCCTTGAGTAAATGCATTTTTGCACACTAGGGTTGCCTGAGAAGTCTTCTGTGTGCCTCCTTAAACCACAAACATCCAGTGGCTGCATTTTTGGCTTGCAGTCTGAAGATGCTAGCTGTGAGATCACGCACTAGGTCTAAAAGATTGTATCATTATGCTGCTCCTTCAAAGCTATCCTGCCCACTGACCAAGACAATGGGTCAGATGGAATCAGAGCTGACAACTAAACAATATGCTGTGGGAAGCTACTTTGCTGCACATACTCAAAAACAGTTTTAAAGCAGTCTTATCTCCTCTAAATCTAAACTCAGATTCCAGCTCTTTCCAACCCCTTCCAGTGTCAATTCTGATCTCATTTCCACCATGCTGCTGCTAAGAGTTAGCCATCAACTAAAGGGTTTTGCTAAGCTATAAAGCAACAGAAAGCAGGATCTTGGGAGAAATCTGCATCATCTTCCCATTATTAATCACTGATCATAACCAAGAAGGTCAAGGCCAGAGCAGCAAATGAAGCATCTGCACCTGACCAATCCAAGAGGGAGAGTATCCAAGGACAGCCATATCCTTCTGGCTTAGCGGCCAGAAAATCCCTCTAACACCACTCCTGATCCCTTGCAGTCAAAATACAGAACAAAATAAGTTGCCAAGAACTTGCTGCCTTTCCACATCATTTAGATGTTTTCATTTGGCCTAATGGTAGGGCTGGCCTTGCAAAGGTCACCATCTGAGTCATCACTTTCTGCATTTTGGCACTTGTGAAGTGAAACACAGAACCAGAAGGAAATGCTCCAAATGTCAAAGGAGATCCACATGCCAGAAGAAACACATTAGGCGAGAGTTTGGGGCACCTACTCATTTGTGGTGAGTTCATAGCATTGGCCGTACAGATATGAAAATTCTCCATGAGGTCCAAAATCAAATGAAATCTCTTTCTCCAGGCTCCTGGAAAGAAAAGAAAGATGCAGTTAAAGGGGAAACTACAGAGACAAGGATAACAGGGCATTTAAGCCTAATGGGTGCAGGAATGTTGCTGCAGCCATTTAATTGAAAAAAAGTTATTTTAGTCAGAAAGCAAAATGTTAATCTTCCAGCCTTTTTCTCACTTGACATTCCCTAAAAACCAAAAAGGAGGGGAGGAGGCTATGGACCTCTAGATCTTAAGGGTGTGTTCCTATTACTTTATAGAGTTCCTTCTATTTAATGTAAGTCTCAAAATATGAACAAGATGATGGGAACAAACATGGTTTGGGTAAGAAAGAGCAGGGACCAAAGTGCCAATGGAGGACAACCAGCAGTCTCTCAGCTGCTTCTTACTGCTTTTTGCTACCCTGGCAGTTCCTAATGGAAAGAGGGAACACATGTAGAGAAGGGAATTAACAGCAGGGATGTGGAAGGAGAAGGAAGGACTGCAGCATTCAAGGGATGCCTTTGTGGAATGTGTGTATTCTAAGGAGGGATTAAAGGCAAACAAGGGATGGGATACCTGGGTGACAGAATTTTCACAAACTCTTTGATTTTTTTATCAATAGCCTGTATGCCTTACACTGAACCACACCAACGGTTCATCTCACCCAGGTTGATCTACATCGGGTGAGAGCTCTCTTGAAGCTGCCATTTGTGTTCAACCAGTGAGTGGCAGCTCCTCTTCAATTGCCAACACTGCACAGCTTAGAGAGCCCTTTTGCTTCAGTCACCATCAAGGGGTCAAACATTAACCTGGCATCAACCCCTGCCCCCCATCACAAAACCCTCTCACTGGTAGAAGGCAGGCCTGGTCTGTGTCAGGGATCAATACCCTCTGCCTAGCTCTTTGTTCAGCAGATGCCTTTGTTTCTTGCCCTTATCATCTGCTTGCAGCCCCAGGGGACCCCCACACAGGGACTTGTGGGGAGGCTGGGTCCCATGGTTACCACCCTGTCACCAAGGCTACTCTTAATTACAGATCTTTCTTTTGCTCAGTCTCTTTCCCACCCCCAATGCAAAGCTCCTTGTCATATAAAGGATCTGCCTTGGACCCAGCTAGATCAAAATAGCTTTGGGGAAGAAGGTCTGCCTCCTTATCATTTTCCTCCTCTCTGTTCCACTGTGTAACCAACTTGCTTCATCTTTACAGAAGGCCATCCCTGTCCTCTTCTCCTTCCCTGGTGTGCACTAGACATCCCCGTCTACAGTCTGATGTCGCAGCCCCTGCACTAAGTCTCCAATCTAGGAAAAGGGAGCCGCAGCAACCTGTGCTTATAAGGATAAGAAGATAAGGAGAAAAAAATGGGTAAATGTGAACAGTCAGACCCTTTGAAGAAAAGGTGGGTGGGAAGCCTTAAACAAATTGCTTTAGAGCAGTGGTTCTCAACCTTCCTAATGCCGCAACCCTTTAATACAGTTCCTCATGTTGTGGTGACCCCCAACCATAAAATTATTTTCATTGCTACATGCAAATATGTGTTTTCCGATGGTCTTAGGCGTTCGACTTCCAAAGGGGTCCTGACCCACAGATTGGGAACCACTGCTTTAGAGCACCCCCCTTCCTCTGCAAGAAAGGAAATGGTGCCTTTCACTATCCAAAGGGGGGGGGGGAAGAACATCCTGAAAAATGACACCAACAAAACAGGTCTCAGCAGTTATTCCAGGCTTCCATTAGCTGTTTACTTAGCTGGCACATCCTCTCTCCATCCCCACCCCCTAAAAGCCTTCCTAACGGGCCAAACCAGAGATCTCCCTGGAGGACGGAGGGGCTGTTTGCACTGAAATCACAGCTGAAGTCTGACTGGGTGGGAAACACGTCATGCGGAGCCTATTTTGAAAGGGAACTTCAATTAAGGCTCTTGTTTTGCACCTGCTGTTTTAGGCCTCGCTGTCCCTGAGGTGGCAAACCTGAACCTTCCCTGCCCCAGATCAGACAGTGGGCAGAAGGAGAGCAACTTAACAAGACTGCGAGGTACTCCAGACAATCCTCCCCCAACACCAAGCCTCTCTGAATATGAAAAATTTAGTCACTGGGGAGCAGAGAAGAAAGCTGGGGAGTCAAGGCTTTCTTCTGACTTGGTTTTCTATGAGCAGGGAAGGGGAGACAGGGATGGAGTTTCTGAAGAACATTCAGGCTGCATCTGCACTGCAGAAATAAACTGGTTTGACACCACTTGAACTGCCATGGCTCAATGTTATAGACTTCTGGGAACTGTTGTAGTGAGCAAAGCTCTGGTGCCACAACATACAATTTCCAGAATTCCATAGCACTTAGACATGGCTCTTAAAGTGGTGTCAAACTGGATTATTTCTGCAGTGTGGATGCAATCTCAGTCATGGGAGTCCGTGCACCTGTTATCTGAGTCAAGATAAAGTTTTACCAGATCACAGTGAGCACAGAGCAACACTAGCTAGAACCGAAGCAGTTTAATAATTTTGCCTGGATAAACAAACAGGATTTTGCAGGACCTTAAAGACTCAAGCCCACTCTCAATAGATCAGTCTTAATTGTCAGAACAGCAAACATGTCTCTTGAAAACCTCTGGAAAGAAAATTGCTCACAGAAACATTTATGGGTTAAAGAATGCTAGACCTGTCCTATTGAGAAATGAGAAGCTACTACAGAAATGCAGTCTTGCAGGACCCATGGATTCAAGCCTGTTGATGGATTCATGTTCTAGGGACAGACCCCATCCTGCCCTTCAACTAAGGTGCTCAAAGAGCAGGTCTACCCTTGATGGAAGACCATGGGGAATCTGTAACTTTGGACTTAAAAAATTCATTGCCTCTAGGCCTAAGTACCCATTATGCACAAGAAGCCTCCAAAGTCTACACACAGAAGAGTACATACTGTGACAAGAATAAGTGGCATTTTTACAGATTTAATCTGTTTCATTTATGTAGTCTGAAAATGAAAGACTTTTAAAAACAATGTATTTATAGGTTTGCAGATGTATGGGTAACAAAATATTACAGGCAGGTTCATACAAGAGAAATCTCCCATGGCTTGAGGTGGGTGGAAATATATTTAAGACAGATTCAAATAAGTTCTTTATAGCTAGTTTTCTGGATCTATATTTCCTTACTAACATGACAGTGTTACACATTATTTCAAAACACATTCCCCTCCAGGGGGGGCTTTCTTTGGTTAGATTGTCCAATGGGCAAAGAAAATGATTCACAGACTTCTCTACAGAAACAACTGACTTGTTGGTGTGACCAATGCTCAGGATCACAAGAAATCTGGGTTCTTGCATTCATTTGCAAGCACAGTCCTTCTCAGGATGAAACAGAGTAAAGAGCAAAATAATAAAAAGAGCAGAGGTTGGATTTTTATTTTTAGAAAAAAACTACAACTTCTAGCGCACATCAACCAGCAACGTCCAATGATGGCTGGGAGGATTCTAGGAACTTCTAGTTTTTATTTATTATACTAGTCAGCCCTCCATATCCATGGACTTTTTTATCCATGGATTCAAGTACTGTATCCTCAGCTTGAAAATATTATGAAAAATACATAAATCCCAAAAAGCAAACCTTGATTATGACATTTTATATAAGGGATACCATTTTACTATCAATTGTATTTAATGGGACTTGAACATCCACTGATTTTGCTATCCACAGGAGGTCCTGGAACCAAACTCCAGTGGATACCAAGGGCCCACTGTATATATTTATATCCCGCTCTTCAGAAATGCTCCCTGGTGACTTAACCCTAAAATTTCTAAGCTTTAGATAAGAATAAGCAGACTGGGCACAGTTATAGAATAGTTTACAGCTAAAACTAAGGCTGTAAACTTAAAGCATGGCCAAAAATTACCAACCCACAAGCTCCATTTAGGGTCGCAAATGCATCTGGCTTTGTGCATCTTTAACTCATAGAGAAAAGGACAAAACCAGCAAAATAAGCCCTCCCCCCGAACTAAATGAAGTGCTTGTCACCAAGGTCAGCCAAGCTAAGCATGCCGAGGTCTCCCATCTGCTTCCTTCATCAGCCCTCCCAGCCTAAGAGCTCAGGAGTGGCGTGATTATGACAATAATTATGTATGCGATCAATAGGACACAGCTTGAAATTATTTTTGGCTTCTCCCCTTCTCCCTTCCCCCAGCTGGGACCAGAGCGGGGGGGGGGGGGGGGGGGGGGAGAAGGAGATACAATTTGAATGGCAAATGGAGCCGAAGCAGTGTACTCCCCACCCCAAACTCGTTTTTAAGGGGAAGCTGGAAACCAACATACAAGCTGAGCTGCATTAAGGTAGCAGGCAGCTGTTGGAAATGCCAAGAGTAGGGGATGCATTTTGAAAGCTCCTACTTCTAACCCTTAAATTGGGGACAGCCACCTTGTGACCCTCCACAGCAGTCACATCTTAACACTTGGGACCTTAAACATCCATCATGCTGAGCTCCCATAAATAAAAGTGGGGGAAAGGAGACCCATTCTTGTCCAGGCCTGGAGGGTGGGTGGCCAGGTGGAAAGGAGATGCGAAGGGAAGGGGGCTCTGTGGCTTAGGTCCACGACAATGAAAAGGGTCCTGGAAAGAGACCCTCCCCTTCCCCACCTGAGAGACTATGGAAATAATATGGCTTCCTCAACCCACTGCAAAATAGGGTGCTTTCCATCCAAATTGCTGGGTGCCTGGGGAACACCATGGGAACAGCTAGCCAAGGGCACAAATGTCATTGTTACAAGCTAGAAGGGAAGAATGTGAGAGAGGAAAGCAGGGTCTTGTCAAGCAGAGAGAGGTCCGGCAGGATCCAAGGAGAATTTGTTTAAGGGACTAGCAAATGGTATGGGTCACACTGGGTCATCTACATTCCCTACCCCACAAAAAAAGAGGCCGCAGCAGGTTAAGCGATTAGGTCTGTCCCTTGGATTTTACTGATATTCAAATAAGACCAGGCTAGCAAGGAATTAAATCATCAGCTATCCATAAGCTAAGACTAAGTAAGACCAATATTTTTTGGTTCACTGCAAAAACTTCACATGATAATGCAACTGGACTGAGAGGGATGGGCTAGCAGAGGCCCCTCAGACGCACACGACAGGAAGAATGAGTCATGAAGTCTTAACTGACATAGATCAAGGTTGGGCACGTCTCAGAGCCTGGAAGGTCATGCCGCACCTTTGGGGCTCCTCAGGACCTCCAGAGGCTCACACCCTACAACTGCAGCTGCAGTTTTGGAGTTTCATTTTGGAGCTGGGAGAGACAGAATAGCACACCTAAGTGAAATTACTGAGATCTGAATGGATTTTTTTGGCAAAAAAGTGTTAGGTTAGTCAAATATTTTTTGGGTCACTACAGGCATTGGGAGATCCACTGGACTGCCAAGATCGCAAGGCCAAACAATTCCTACTTCTGTCTTAGTCTCTAGGAAGCCCTTATGAGACAGAAAAGTTAATCTGGAATAACTGACCCTTTTAGGCCATGCAAACAACACGTAGGGGACCGACCAGTTGTGCCACTGCACTGCAAAACCAGGCTTTAAAGATATTTGAAAAAGTCAAATGAGCTTGCTTGCTAAAGCAGGAAAGCAAGAGATGAACCTGAGAAAGAGGGGCTTCTTCCTTCTGCCCTGCAACCTAGTCTTTTTACAAAGGCTGGCTCCAAAATTTTTCTATATTTGGGCATAAGTACAATATATTAACAAGACAGCCATTTCAGTCTTCCCAGCCATCTCTCACAGTGTCACAAGTCACACGGTGATTTGGTCAAAAGCATGCAAAAGACTCAACAGACCACACTGATCTGATCAGATTGAAAATATGTCCATCAAAGGGCTTGTACTAAAAACAGCAGCTTGCTGGCTGTCCCCAAAGCATACCTGGACATATTTTACTGAGGGTGGATGGAAAGATAATTAAAATGTGTCAGGAATGTACAAAAAATATGCAAAGATGTATAGGCTGATGCTCCTCCTTCTCCACGGAAACTCACCACACCCTTGAAGAGTTGCAGCATTTAGTCCATAGGTTTACCTGATTGAGTCCTCCATTTCTTTCAGGGACTTCTCTACCTCTTCAAATTGCTCCCGAGCCTTTTGTGCAGCTAGAAAACACAAAGAAAATCAGCCTGGTTAAATCAAATGAAATTAAAATAGTAATTCACACTTAGACTGCTCTGCACAGTCCTCTTCTATGTAGCAGCACTTCAAAAACTGGAGACTGGACAAGGCACAGCCTTACCTGTGAACTGGCAAAACAATGACTGGTCACACAGGGACACACATGTTGTCCATGCATTTGTGTGTGTAAGTGGGTAAATAAGTTAGTGATGGGAGGAAAAAATGAAGACTAAAGCTATTTCACAGGAATTTGCAGAACAAGAAGCAGAACTGCAGCAGCTATATCCAGTTTCAGTGATTAGTTCTTCTGCTTAGTTATCCTTGAAATTAAAATAATAATAATAATAATAATAATAATAATAATAATAATAATAATAATAACAACAACAACCTCTTCCAGATATAGAAATCAGCAATCTTACAAGGTGCACTACTGCTCATCCCATTTCACAGCAGAGAGCTGAAGCTGAAAACACAGCTTAGTCACTTGGCACAATACATGAAATAGCACTCTCAGAAGCAACAACCCATCCACTGGTTCACACTGTGTATCTGTTGCAAATTCACTCTCCCTCTCCCTTTACCAAGAGCACCCTCCTCCTCTGAGGTTTTCTAGATTTTCTAGAATACAATCCTTATCAGTCCCAGCTGTTAGAAATTATAAGAGCTGCAGCCTCAAATATCTGAAAGGTACCTGACTGACCTATAGTGCATGATCAGGGAGATCAGTTTGGCTTTTGTGCTACAAGGACAAGACTTTTACATTGGAGAAGAGAGCTGCTTTGGTTGTACAAAGCAAAAGGAGAAACAAACAACACAGCAAGGGCAATTGATCTGAATTTCTTTTCCTCATAACACTGGGTCTAGTCCAAAGGACTTGGAGGTGGGCTGGGAAGAAGATAATACAAGACACAATGGATCTGCTTCTCAGATGTAGTCTATTAATAGCTATCTAAAAGAACCACTTCCTTCTTACAGCAGCCCAAGAGCTCACCACTAGCCAATCTCTACCCTCCTGGGACACAGCTTAAGAGCGGTGCAGGGGATGATGCTCTTCTCTGCCCTTGGCAGACTGGAGAAGGAGGCCAGAGAGCAGAAGCAAAAGCGGCTGAGCTCTCCAAGCAGGATAGAGAAGAAAAACTTGCAACAGCTTTCTTGTCCCAGGTTTCTACCCTTTCCTCGTTTTATTTGTGTAAAGAGAGACCTTGTAGAATCTTTGAGACAAACTGAAAGTTGGAAGCACAAGCTTTCCTAGACTTAAGTCTTCTTCCTCAGATGTATTTGGTCATTTGGAAGTAGACTTAAGTTACGTAAGCTCATGCCGCCAACTTCTTTCTTTAACCTAGTCTCAAAGGTGCTGCAAGATCTCTCTACATACTGATTCTACAGTCTAGTTGACATACTGAGACAAACACAGCTATATCTTTGAATTCTACCATGTATATTGGACTGTTTTACTTCATTCTCACATGCAAAACATGCATCTGAGGAAGTAGGCTGAAGTCTATGAAAGCTCATGCTATCAACTTCTTTCTCTGTTACTCTCAAAAGGTGCTGCAAGATCTCTCTACATACTGATTTTACAGACGCACAGGGCTATATCTTTGTTTTATTCACTTATCCTTAATACTGGCTAAGCCTCTCTTCAAGCCAGACATTTTGGAGCAGGACACAAGACTATTAAAACTCTGATCATTTTGAAAAGTTTCACACTCAGTGTTCTTGTAACTTCAAGAACTACTGGCTGAATACATGCAGAGGTAGCTGTGTTGGCCATTTAACAAATACAAACAAAATTCCATCAGTGATACCTTTATTGGCCAAACAAAATGCACAATATACTTGTTGCAAGCTTTTGAAGCACCATGGGCTTCTTCATCAGGCAAGATGTTACAAACCAAACAGGGAAAAAAACCAATTGGAGATGTAATCCAGTATGTCTCCATTCCAGTGAGGTACTGGCTGAATGTATGCCTTGCTTCCCTCTGCTGCCTCTTTGCCAGTGCACAGAAAATCTTCCCTGACCAAGAGAGAATTCTGGATCTAAAGCTCAATATTGTGCTCTATGACAATTTTCCACCTCAACTATCTTTACTCTAAGAATGGAGGTGGATGGGAGTAGGTGAGGGAGGACAAAACAGAAGGGGGCAAAATAAAATTATTTGGAGATTTTTAGGAAAGGAAAGAAGGCATGAAAAACCAGCTGGAGCTCTACCTGTGCCCTGCTGGTGAGTTAAGGAGGAAAACTAGAAAGGACTCTCTCCCGCAAGGGATATTCCTATGTGACAGCTATTCCTAGCTCTGTCTAGTAGAGTAAGTGGGAGCAATAACCCACTCAAGGATATCTTTGTCCAGTGTATGAAAAACATTTGCTTAGTCCCAGTTGGTAATCCAACTCTCTCTTGTAGCTGCTCCAGTTTTTGAACAATTTGCAAATGGCAGCCTGA
Source organism: Sceloporus undulatus (assembly GCF_019175285.1). Classification (NCBI taxonomy): domain Eukaryota; kingdom Metazoa; phylum Chordata; class Lepidosauria; order Squamata; family Phrynosomatidae; genus Sceloporus; species Sceloporus undulatus. Next base: position 197,779,551 of record NC_056523.1, read on the forward strand.
CATATGAAACACAGAAATAATACAAGCAGAAATATATCTCTGTCCTAGCACATGAAACCTGCAACACTTTACTGCTCCACTTTCGTGGAGCAACACAACAACCTGGTGATGGAATTTTTAGGACCGCAACAAGTAAAACTTTCGAGTAGGTATTTCAGGCAGCCATTTTGTAGTAAGTATTTGGGGTCATTTTTCTATGGAGGGTGTTTTAACAAACACAAAATATGATAAAATAAGGATAGATAGATAGATAGATAGATAGATAGATAGATAGATAGATAGATAGATAGATAGATAG